>NC_053158.1:25393339-25700839 GCF_016835505.1 Polypterus senegalus
CATTGTAACTATCCATCCATCCATCCATTTTCCAACCCGCTGAATCCGAACACAGGGTCACGGGGGTCTGCTGGAGCCAATCCCAGCCAACACAGGGCTCAAGGCAGGAACCAATCCCGGGCAGGGTGCCAACCCACCACAGGACACACACAAACACACCCACACACCAAGCACGCACTAGGGCCAATTTAGAATTGGCAATCCACCTAACCTGCATGTCTTTGGACTGTGGGAGGAATCCGGAGCACCCGGAGAAAACCCACGCAGACACGGGGAGAACATGCAAACTCCACGCAGGGAGGGTCTCCTAACTGCGAGGCAGCAGCGCTACCACTGTGCCACCGTGCCGCCCCATTGTAACTATGAACAACAAAAAACATACGTAGCTCTTGGAACAACATGTCGCTCACTTTTACTACTAGTCCATTATTGTCTTCGAATGTAATATTAGGGTTTTTTTAGGAGACTTTTTGGCTGTAGACAGTTTCAGAATTCAGAAGCTTGATCTCTCCTGGACCAGGTTAACGATGGTGCCTACGGCCTTTGAACTTCACAATCACCGCCACTACCTTGAAGAGTTGGTGTAGTTTAGAAACATATCAGTCAGTGAGTCATCTAATTTTTCTCACCCACCTTTAAATAAAATTCACTGTCTCTGCGAGTCGACTAGTGTTAGCACAGTCTGTTGCTATGGTGACTGTATCCAGAATGTGTGTGATATCATAAAGCAACCATATCAAAGCCAGCGCATACATTCCTGAATCATGGATAAAACTACATAAGTTATGCATGTTTTGCTTTTGTTATTTTTGAGTGGGGTCTTGAATTCCCTAGCTCTTAATTCTCAACTACATACATACATACATTTTTACTTCTGATTTTAGTTTTGGTAAAAATATAGGACATACTTTTGGTTAAGAACTTTGGTTGCTGATTTACATATTAACTTAATATATACAATGTCACGTATGTACGTCAGAGGATCACCTTCCAAGTGTTTTCCAGGTATATGATACCATCTCAAGGCTAAGAGAGCTGCTGTTGTCTTGTCAATTTTCTTCCTGTACAGTACAGAGAAACCACCTAGTGAGGACAATTGACTCCGCCCCCCTCCCATCCCTGGGCTATAAGAACACCACCAGCCAGAAGGAGGCGTCACTTCTATCCATAGCGACAAGAGGTAAGGAGCTACATAACCTTCAGACATGACAGAACTAATACCAGCCACATTATTCTGGTGGCAATAGTTTTTGTTTCCTTTAACGCCATCCACCATTAGATGGGGATGGCCAGATTGGCACCCCAAAATTTATTTTTTATTTGAGTCTGTTATTCCCCCAGATGACCTCAACATCTCTCTCTATATATAAAATCCAACATCTGTCTGTCTGTATTATTTTGACGAAAGAACTACTTAACAGATTTAGATTGGGTTTTTTTCTATAATTTGCTTCAACATTCCGGTTGATTTTGTGACTTTTCTCTTTATGCGATGTATCATAGGTCGCTTGCAGGAGGAATATATTCACGCTAATCTGAGACACAGGCTGCGGGCTGAAGGGAGGAGGAAGCGTGACGTCAGAAGTGGGGAGCTGGGCAGGGCTCTCCTCACTGTCCTTATTCACTAAAGCACGGGCAGAGCCTCGGGGGGATGGCTAGTTTTGTATAAAGTTTGTCTACACTATGGATACCAAATTCAGTTCTTAGATAGATGCAGGTTTTTGTTTTAGCCATGTTCTTAATTAGCAATGAATTACTGCTGCTTCTCATGATCTGGAGTTCATTTTTAACTTTTTCAACTTCTCTTTGCTTCGTTTCAGAGGTTTAAGAGGTAGTTTTGGCTAGACAATCACTTCTCAGGACAGTAGCCACAGTACTAAATGATCTCCATTTGTGCACATTTTGCCTATCCGTAGACTGACAGAAAGCTTTGAAATTATTTTGTAACCCTTTCCAGCTTTATTCAAGTTCACAATTCTTGATTCTAGCTCTTCTAAGAACTTTTTTTTTGCAAGGCATGCTTCACAAAAGAAGATGCTTCTTATGAACACCAAACTCAAAATGTTAGAGTCTGTTTTGTTGGTCATTGAAGTTCTAAACCACACCTCTGATCTCATTTCATTGGCTACTTTCCACAATTGCTAAACCCTGACTCCAATTGGCTTTTGTTGAAGTCATCAGCTTAGGGGTTCACAGACTTTTTCTAACCTGTATTGGGGAATGTTTTTTATGATGTATTCAATATGTACAAGAACAATGCAATAATATGTACATTATTAGGTAAATTAGACTGTGTTTCTCTATTATTTGTAACTTAGACGAAGATCAGATTATATTTTAAGACAAATTTATTCATACATACATACAGTTATTTCCAAAGGGTTCAAAATGTTTTGTAGCCACTTTAACTGGCAAGTGTGATCAGTGTTATTTGCATTAGTAGATCCAGTTAAATACTGTCATGCCTTTTGTCAGATGGTGCTGAAATAGGCTCCAGATTCCTGCAGCCCTGAATTAAGCGGGGTTGAGAATACTGTGTTGTGTTATGTTCATGTGAGCACACATCACATCTCTCCACCTTCACTCAATCTTATCTGGTGGGATGGTTGCATCACCTGCAGTAGTTAGTGAGGTGGTGAGTGTGTAGCTAAAGATCTATGCTGATTGTTGGTTCAAATCCCATTACTACCAGAAGGGATCCTACTGTATTGAACTCTTGAGCAAAGCCCTTAACCTAAAAATTGATTCAGGGTTTCTGTACAATGGCTGACCCTGCAGTCTGACCCCCAAAGGTCATGTGAAAAAACAACTTCCCCTTGGAGATTAACAAAATATATATAAATAATATAATTACCTCTTGTAGATGTTAGATGGCTCAAGTCAAGTATTTTTTCAGGGAGACAATGTTGTTTGGCTACCCAGCCCACTTGTTTTTGATAAGGACTTCTGATGGGAAGTGTATATGAAATTGTACGGATGTATTGATTTTCTAGTGGAAATGCACAAATGACAAAATCTGCTAAGTAATCCAAACAACTCTGATGTTTCCTCTATCCATCCATTATCCAACCCGCTATATCCTAATTATAGGGTCATGGGGATCTGCTGGAGCCAATCCCAGACAACACAGGGCGCAAGGCAGGAAACAAACCCCGGGCAGAGCGCCAGCCCACCGCAGTCTGTTGTTTCCTCTACCTTTTGATTCAACATTTGTGACGTTTTAATATTTACAAGCTATACTTTTCTGAAATAGTAGCCTTGTTTTATGGATAAACCTGATATAAAATAAAGATTGTTTTCAGTGTGTTTGATCTTCACATTCCTCTTGTAGAAATCCCAAAATAAACCTTGAAACCAGACTCTTTCTTTTTGAACCTCAGATACTGCCTGCTTCTTTCATCCTGTGACAGCCTTGATGTGTTCCTTGACTGTGGCTTTTGCTTTGAATCTAAAATTATGATAAAAGTTCTTATTACTATCATCTAAGTTATATCTCCAGAGCTCAACTTTAAGTTTCTATTTCAGATGTACTGCCAAACTTTGGGCATTTTTTGTCACTTCTAAACAAAACTGGACAAATTTAAAAAATGCTGCAGATAAGTCTCTGGTTCAAGGTAAAGATGTAACTCCACAGATGGCTTTCTTTCTGTTTCAGAATCCTCTAAACCCTACTGTCTGTCTTAAAAAGCATTGAAATAACTGGCTTTAAAATATATTTGTTAATGTTGGATCAATGATCAGGTTCTGTAGCAGGTGAATATGTCATTTAAGGGGTGAAGAAGGTGATTTAGAGGAAAAATGTTGTAAGCCAATATACTGTAGCAGACTATTAAAATTTCATTTGGACAGTTATGAGTGGTGCCAAATTATTTTCAAAGTGGTCTGATATCTATAAATCGGATTATGATTATCTGTTAACAGTTACAGCATATGACATCGACTTCATGCTCTGGACATTCAATTCACTGAGGCTTACTCCACACTATCATAAATACATTTGAAAATTCTGTTTTTGTTTTTCAAGTTTTCCACCCATACTAGCATTTTCAAATCCTTGTTGAAATGGTTGTCACCACACTGAAATGCTAAAAACATTTAAATTGTGCCCATTGGGCATGTCTGATTTAACAACCAAGTTGGAGAGTTTGTTTCTGGAGCAAACCTGATGGAAATTGACAGGCTGAAAAGATGAGGAAACAACAAAATGGAGTTCTTGGTTGCACAGAGAGGAAATACAACTGGTTTCAAATGAATATAGGATTGCCAATGTCTTGGAAAATACAGAGTGGGAGTCCTGCCAAAATAAATATGGTGATATTTTCAAGTGCTTCAAGGTGTTGTGCCAATCAGCCGATGCCAAGAAGTTAGGGAAGGCACTGCAAAGATGATCACAAAGGGAATTACCAGAAGAAACCATCAGAAGAGTCAACGTCTGAGCACAATTTCAATTATATGCTAATTTGTTTTTAAAAAAAGCTCAGTTTTCCACACTGCTACACGAAATCCAGGGTTTTTAAGCCTACACATGTTAGACAGCATTTTCAAAGTAATATATTGTTTCTATATGGACAGTAACCCAAAACAAATAAAAAAATCGCCTACAGTTTCTCATATACTCAGGTATGGGGATAGATATTTGAAGAGTAAACCACAAGACAGTGATTATATTTTTATATTATGTACGATAAAGAACCATCAACAACAAATCAAATCAAATTAATAATATATTGAACAATTATTATAAAAGTAAAGTTGAATAAATTGGGCCCCTGCATGAATAAAACGTAAAGTACCACCTCCGGTTAACGGAAATACCCCAAAAGTTGAAAGAAATCTACGTTTTGTACCTAATACTTGTATGCAAAATTTGGTTGACCGAAGTGAAAGCGTATTCAAGGTATCGTGTTCACATACAAACACAGACAGACACACAGACATAATTCCAAATATGGTATTTTCGGAATCAGGGAGGTCTAAAACATCGAGATTCATCAAAATCTCGACATTGAATCTTTGGATGATTACAATACTCTCCCTATACTTCGTATATGAGAAAGTAAAAAGAATGTGATTTCAAATGTATTCATATTAGTGTGAACTAGGCTTTGATTCAGGTTTCCTATTCCTCCTTCCCTTCATTTCTTTTATCTCCTGCTGACATTAGCCTTAAAGGCATGTGGAGTTCTGTGATATTCACTTTTCTTGTTCCATCTTTATTTTGTTTTTACTTAACAATAATAATAATAATACATTTTATTAATATAGCACATTTTCCATGCTCAAGGTGTCACCTTACCACCATTCAAAGCCTGTACAATTTTAACACTTCACTTTATTTTCTGCATGACTTTCCATCCTCCACCATTCTGGCCTGAACATAATTGAATGTAAGAAGTTTGATAATCAAGAGATCATTCGGACCAGCTTGTTTGGTCTACTAAAGGCTAAGTTGTCCCAACATCTCTTTCAGGGTTATGTTACAAACTACATGTACATGGACTTGGTAGTTTATTCTACTGTAGATCCCCATGACTCTTTGTGTGAAGAAGTGCTACCTGGCCATAGTCGTAAATTTATTTAATCTTTATGACTAACGGTGTCATCAGGCATGTGATTCATTATTTAATTGAAATATTCTGGTTGGACCAGATTTATCAATAGCTTGGAGAATTTCACATAGCTGGATTAGGTCTCCTCTGCCAAGGACTAAAATGGTTTAATTTTGCTGAATCTGTGAGAGACGGACATGAGCACTGCTATACACTTGGTTGTTCTCCACTGTGTAGCTTTCAGTGCTGCTATGTCTTTTTGTAGTGTGGTGACCAGATGCAATTTCACTAATTAAAAACTCAAATGTGCTCAACATAAAGGAGACTTAGACTTTTGTGGAGCTCTACATTTCTCACTATACCAGTAGTATTAGACATATAGGAGGAAACAACTCTGGATGGCTCACTAGCCTATCACGGGGCACAAATGGTCATACACAGACTTGATGTTATTTTGAAATGATTAGGTGGATAGGACTGGTGAGCTTTGGTGGGCTGAATGGCCTGTTCTCACTTTATTATTAAGTTGTCCAAGCTTGTCAGAAAGAGGGAGAGAAAGAGAATTCAGCCAGAAGTGCACTTCCACTAAAGTTCCAAATATTCAAACTTTTCTTAAGACTCCATCCAGCAAAGTCATTTGGAAAAATATTATGTATTATTTTTAGCTACATGATTATCTGAATATAAATGTTCTTAACTTCTATCAGTATCAGAAAATAACAAAACTTTTGAAATATTATGCACATAAGACAAATCGATATTCAATCATGTTCATGATTTATAATCTATATATATATATAATTCACTAAGGCAAGACACCCATGGAAAGGCAAGACAACCATGAAAAGGGATTCACTAAGCCGCCGACAAGTGAGACACCTATGGTGCATGCAGGAAGGAGCCACGCCCACCAACTCCAAGACCATTGGATACGACGACAACTCGCAGGGCCACGCCCACCAACTTGGACGTGACGACACAGAAAAAATGGCGTCATTTATATTCGTCTGTCGTAGAGGCCACATGCAGTGCAGGTCAGGTTAATGTCATGTGCATGTCATGCACCTCCGAGCTACGTTGACTGTTCATAGAGGCATGTTTCTCGCGAAGATGAATCGACATATGCAGCGTGTGAAACGGTTTGCGAGGGGTATCCCATGGGATCCTTAAAACAATCCTTTACAACTGAGGTTAAAGCACAATGAAGTAAGCAGTCTTTAAAAACCGACTTTTCGGTTAAGACGCACGACCGTGTGCACTATAGCAAACTGTTTTACACGCTACATACAGCTATTCGCATCCGCGACAAACATGCGTCTTCTTAGATGCTCCTGCAGGAACACGGAAGACGTTTTCCTGCCCATCAACACTCCTTTTTCACTGGCCGGTGTCTACCCTCGCTCTCTAGGCATTCACACTGCCTGCCCATTTGCCCGGACGCAAAAACTCACCGACCACCCAGTTACTCCCTTTCGTCTGTGGTAAGAGTCCACATGCACGTCTGAGCCACGCGGCGTTTGTTATGCCGCAGGTTCACTATTGTGTTGTATTTTGCTCTCTCCAGAGTTCCATCTTTTCATTCACTTACTGTTGTATTCTCACACCAACCCATTTTAGACATCCGTGTCTTTCCAGAAGTGTTTAGCATTCAATAAATAATTATGCATGAGATTGACCATGTGTCTACCCAGCGCAGAGAGGCGTGGGTAAGCCGTTGAACTCCATTCGGGCTGCAAGCCGTGGAATTCCCACTAAGTGTGACTCATTACGTCCCTACCCTTTGTGCAAACCCCCCCCTCCTACCGTGGTCGGGTATCTTGGTGGATTATACTGTATATAGAAAAGCAGCCAAAACCGAGGGGTATCCCATGGGGTCCTTAAAACATTCCTTTACAACTGAGGTTAAAACACAATGAAGTAAGTAGTCTTTAAAAACCAAGTTTTCGGTTACGACGCACTACCGCCTGCACCATAGCAAACTGTTTTACACGCTACATGCAGCAATTCGCATCCACGACAAACATGCGTCTTCTTAGATGCTCCTGCACTTTGTACACACCCTCCTCCCACCTCACTACTACCGTGGTCAGGTGTCTTGGTGGATTATATAGAAAAGCAGCCAAAACCGCACAGAGCAATGAAAAGTCTATGTCAGTCACAGGTACATCTAGACTGTGTAAAGACGACAACTCAAGTGATGAGTTGGAGGTGGGCACATGAGTGGGCAGTGCATACTGAACGAGAAATCAGCAGACTAGCATGACGGACGGAGCTGAATGGACGTCCTTCTACTCTCTCCACACTCCGCGCCGTGCACCCCCATCCCTCCGTCTGGCAGGAGAAGGTGCGAGGACAGTCCGCCAGTTTTCAGTCATGGAAGATTGTGTGTTGGTTCGTTCCATGCATTGTTACAATGTTGCTTTTCTTGCTGATTTATTACATTACCGATTTTTCAAATGTTAATTTTCTCCCTGTGCTTAAAAATCATTAAAAAACCGGCCTGATTATGCGGCGCATAGTACGCCGCGGGTTAGCTAATTTTATATATTACAGTTGCTGAACCCATGCTTATGAATCAAATATGTCTTAATGATAGTGGGGCATGAGGAGCTACTATCAAGTATAGAGTACAATATTTTCAATATATTGTATGGCAATGATTTATCTTCTTAAATAATACGCTACCGTGGCTCTCCATCTGTCTGTCCAGGATTTTAAATCACCTGTAGCTCGCAAACCGTTTGACCTATTGACCTGAAATTTGGTAAACATATACTACATGACGTCTACTATCCACTTTTGCGGTGATGATTGACCTGCAAGGCTATTCCACTTTCTATTTTTATTTTAACTCTTGGCAGTGGCCAGCAGGGCGGCTGTGTGGCACATGCATACGGGCGCCATTCTCATCCCTACCACATTCACTGTCACTTCCCCTACCTCTTCATATCTTAAATCATTTTTGAGGCAGATTGAAGACTTAAATGCCAGCTTTAATGAAAAATTAAAAAAAACGTACTAAGTAAGTGCAACACAAACACTGACTTAATCAGTTTTAACGCGTAAAGATGCTGACGAAAGAAGAGAAGAAGCGGGCCACTAGGGTGGAGAAAAGAAGAGCTGCTCAGGAAGCAACAAGTCCATCAACCTCTGAGGAAACCAATGCTAAACATACAGAGAAAGAGGATGAAGACTATGAATGCTCAAGTCAAGTGTATTCACTGCACGTTATTGTGCAGTGCGCCGTTCTCAATATATTAGTACACCTTGAGTTGTCAGTTTTAGATTTTTTAAAAGAAGCAATACAAATTCCCTGCGAAAATGCACTTTTAACATTGAAAAAGTGGATGGGAGCGTAGAGGGAAGATTTTCTATTTTGAGGAATAACAGTTGCATTTTCATTTAACAGCTGTTTTATTGTTAACAGGTGTATAAAATGAAGTGCCCTGCCCTCCTATCTCCATTGACAAACACTGGCAGTAGAATGGGTCATACTGAACAGCTCAATTGCTTGAAACATGGCACTGTCATAGGATGCCATTTTTTCCACAGTATGTGAAATGTCTGCTCTGCTGGGTCTTCCACAGTCTGTAAGTGAAATTAATACAAAGTGGAAGCGTCTAACAGCAACTGCAGCTCAGCCATGAAGTGAGGCCGCTGAGTGTGTGAAAAAATAGTGAGTGAAAATTATCTATCCTCTTATGCATAACAGAGTCCCAAACTGCTTCTGGAAGCAATGTCAGTACAATAACTGTGTGTTGGGAGCTTCATGAAATGGATTTCAATGGCTGAGCACACAAGCCTAAGATAGCTATATACAATGCCAAGTGTCGTCAAGCACACCATCATTGGACTTAGGGAAAACATGGTCTCTGGAGTGATGAAACATGCTTCACTATCTTCCAGTCTCATGGAAAAATCTGGGTTTGGCAGGTGGCAGAATAATGCTGCCATGGAGACTATATAGTGCCTACAGTAAAGTTTAGTGTGAGAGGGATAATGGTCTAGGGTTGTTTACCATGGTTAGAGCAAGGCACTTTGGCTTTGCCAAAGACATTGCCACAAAACTGGGAGCACACAAAGGTTTGGGGTGGGCAAACTTTGCTCTTCCAGCCTGACTATGCCCCTGTGCAAAAAGCCAGACCCATAATGATATGATGTGATGATGCTTGACAAAAAGAGCTTGAAGTCAGGCTGCCTAAGGTGAGGCCTGTTCTAGGTAAGTAGTGAAGGCTCTGTCCTGGTTTATGGGCCTTTAGAGGTCTCACACTACTTTGTAATTTTTGTGCACTCATATCATAATACTGCATGAGCAAATCCTGACACTCAGTCCAGGGTTTTTTGACTGAGATAAGATATGGCTTCCCAGATGTCCTGAATTAATTTAAATAGGCCTGAGAATATGTTATTTTATGCTAACATTACAATATGGTGATAATTAAAATTGTAGAAAGCATACTTGCACTCTCTTAGTTTGTATTGTTTTACCGGCAAAAACCTATATGCTGAGCAATAGCTCACAAAGTAATAGCACCTGATTGCTGTTTTGTGATCACTGAATCATCATAAAAATGTCACAGCAGTGTACAGAAGAGCACCTATAAAGTCACATATTTCATCCATGTACCCATATATTCATGCTTTTTCTCAAATTTGTCTTCAACAACCAAATTCTTATGTTCTTTAATACTTTAAATATTAAACGTAAAATCTTGTTAATAGATTTCCTGTTCAGTTAACATGATTAAAACCACTATTCCTCTTGATTATAATGATAGCCACAATATCGGTCAAGAATCTGATTAAAGAACACTTACACTCACTGAATAATTTATTAGGCACACCATAGTAATACTGGGTAGGACCTCCTTTTGCTCTCAAAACAGGCTCAGTTCTTAGTAATAGGAATTTCACCAGATGTTGGAAAAATATCCTTTGAGATTATTGTTCATTTTGAGATGATGGCATCACACAAGTTCTGATCATGTTACAAATCCCCCGTTGTGCCACATCCCAAAAATGTTCTACCGGAGTCAGATTCAGTGACTAGGAAGGCCAATGAAGAACAATGAAGTCATTTTCATGTTGATAGAACCTGTTTGAGATGCCTTTTGCTTTGTGACATAGTGCATTATCAAGCTGGAAGCCATGAACTGTGGCTATGAAGGGATACACATGTTCAGCAACAATCCTTAGATTCAGGCATTCAAGCAATGATTGATTGGTATTTACGTGTCCAAAGTGTGCCACGAAAGCATTCCCTACACCATTACACCACCACCACCATTCTGGATTGTTGAAACAAGGCAGGCTGGATGCATGGATTCTTGTTGTTAGCAATAAATTCTGACTCTGCTGTCTGCTTTGCCTCAGCAGAAATTGAGACTTCTCGGACCATGCTACGTTTTTCCAATGACCAATTTGTGGTGATCCTGATGTCAAATTTAGACTCAGTTTTCCGTTCTTTGCTAAGATGAGTCTTCAATTGTAGCTCATTTACCTGAAGTTTCAATGTGTCGTCTATTCTGCTGGCCACAGTAGTACAGAGTGGTTATCTGAGTTAGTGCAGCCTTTCTCCTCTGACCTCTCTCATCAACAATCTGTTTCCGTCTGCAGAACTGCGGCTCATTTGATGTTTTTTGTTTGCGTTTGAAAATCTCAGAAGATCAGCAGTTACAGAAATACACAAACCAGCTTGTCTTGCACCAATAATTATCCCTTGGTCAAAGTCACTAAAGTTACATTTCTGCCACGTTCTGGTGTTTGCTGTAATGGAAACCCATGGCCTGGATCTGACTGATTTCATGTATCGTATTGCTGCCACATGATTGACCGATTAGATAATTGCATAGATTAGCAGGTGTACAGCTGTTCCTAATAATTTGCTCAGTGATTGTATGTCATCCAGTGGAGATCTTTGCACTGTTGAGGACTCAAGACAAATTGAACATAACGTGAAATGACAGTTAAACATTCTCACTTTTCATTTTGATGGATTTAATGACAATGCAGTTGAGAATAATGATGTAGGTGTTTTTTTTTCACTGTAAAGATGAAGATACTTTACCAGAAAGTAACTGTTGAAACATGGAATGTTGGACTGACACTCATATTTAAGCTTTTGTTAAAAACAGTAAGCCACTCTCTGATCACAATGAATGGCAGCATGCTAATGCAAACAGCAGCAGAGTTTTAAACAGGTGAACTTCATTTTGAAACAGCAAACTTTTTTTTTTTTATTGGTTAGTTTCCTATGCAGTTTCTCTTTATTAACTTAATTCCTTAGGGCTTTGGCACACCGTGCTCGAGTGTGAGCAAACTTTCCAATTGAAGTGAGTCCAGACTTGGATGTACTTAGTGTCAATTTCCATAATGTCTGACTAGTCAGTCAGTTAAGTAAGGAGTCAATGCTTGAAAGCTTAATTCTGCTGCCTCCTGATGTGATTAATTGTGCGCTTCTGTTGCCATTGTATGTGGTCTTTAAAGTGTTGGCTTTTCTCCTTCATGCTGGAATTTTTTGTATGGTTGCTGCCAAACATATGGCATGTGTTTTATTGCCTACCAGGGAATTTGAGTTTATTTGTCTGTGATGTAATAATGAAAAAGGCATCAGTACTGAGTGCCATATTAACAAACAATTTATCCATCCATTCTAGAATCCACTTGTTCAATTTGGGTGGGAATGTGGAGGGTGAAATCATGGCAATGCCTTTTATATGCTACTTGCTGTGCACTGCGACTCTGCCCGCGTATTAATGAAAAAAGACAGTGAAGAAGGCCCTGCCCGGCTCCCCACTCCTGACGTCACGCTGCCCCTTACCCTCAGCCTGCAGCCTATCTCGGATTAGTGCAAATATATCACTCCTTCAAGTGAAACTATGATTCTTAACGTGATGAGAGAAGTCACAAAATCAAATGGAATGTTCAAGCAAATTATAGAAATAAAACCTGATCCAAATCTGTTAAGTAGTTCTCTCGTTCGCTAGACAAGGTTACACCCCGAGGATGGCGCGTGAGTGAGGAGGGCCCTGACCCTGCTGCGTGTCTCTCAGATTTGCAAAAACTAAATTAGTACAGCAAGCAATGATGCTTAGCGTAATGAGAGAAGTCAAAATCAACCGGAATGTTCAAGCAAATTATAGAAAAAAACCCAATCTAAATCCATTAAGTAGTTCTCTCGTGAAAAGCAGACAGACAGACAGACAGACAGACATATGATTTTATATATAGAGAGATAAAAGAGTTAACTGGAAGCAGGGTTAGTGCCTTGTGAGATATGTAACTATGCAGTACAATTATGGAACCTACAAAAAGTATTCACCCCTTGGAAGTTTTCATAATTTACTATTACATAAGGTAACTCCCAAAGGTTTTAATTTGGCCTTTTTGACACTGATTAACAGAAAAAGACTCTTTTAATGCCAAAGTGAAAGCAGATCTCTGCAATTAGTCTAAATTAATTACAAATATAAAACACAAAATAATTGATCACATAAGTATTCCCCACTTTAATGACTTTTAATGCCAAATCATCACAGAATTAGTTAAAAGGAGATAACCTGTCTGAAACAAAAGGGTTTCAATTGATTGTAGTGAAAATGCCCCGTGCCTAGAATGTTCAGTTTGTGCTGAGTCAGTATGGTGGACTAATCTACACAATCAAGGCAAAAGAACATTTCAAGCAACTCCATGAAAACGATGATTGAAAAGCACAAGTCAAAGGATTAAGACAAGGAAATATTCAATCAATCATTAAGAAATTGAAAAATTATGGCACAGCTTAAATTTTGCCGAGAGCAGGCTGTCACCAAAAACTGAGTGATTGTGTAAGAAGAAGACTAGTGAGGAAAGCCACCAAGAGACCTCTGACAGTTCTGAAGACATTTCAAGCCTACAGATGTTGACTGATGTTCACCAGTTGCAGCTTTATGGGTGAGTGGAAAAAGAAAACACACACATGTCATCTCACCTAAATTTTACAAGAAGGCACAAGGGAGACTCTGATGTCAGCTGGAATTCTCCTTATATAAATACTAATAATATTAAGAAGAAGAAGAAGAGAAAGCACCATTGGTTCATTAAAAGGCAGAGGGTGGTGTCAGGTGGCACACTACTGTAAAGGCCCACAGAGGTTTGCCACATTGTGATGGTACTGCACCACATAGTGCAGAAATATGGACTGTCTGACCAAGTAGTCCCTGAGGAGAGCAGCAAAATGGCAATTAAAGATATTTGGATGTTGTTGTCGAATGTATCGCAACATTGATGTTTACTTAACAAAATTATTTTACTGTTTTACAAGTGTAATTACAAGGAGTGAGTAGTGTGGTGCGGAGTCCAGATTGCAGAGTGCGGTGTGGAGTGGTGGCTCTGTGGCTAAGGATCTGCACTGGCAATCGGAAGGTTGCTGGTTCGAGTCCCGTAAATGTCAAAAGCGACTCTGCTCTGTTGGACCCTTGAACAAGGCCCTTAACCTGCAATCACTGAGTGCTTTGAGTAGCAAGAAAAGTGCTATATAAAGGTTATTAAATATCTTATAGTTCTATAAATATAGCTTGCTTCAACTCATGCTGCAAACAGGTGGCGGGCTGGGCACTGTGTGATGGCACATTGCTATCACTCTCTCCATTCAGCTGCTTCCACTCTTGTTTATTCTTTTATTTGTGATTCCCGCAGAGAGATGATCAAAAAGAATGTTTTGGTGATTCTCCACTTCAGTCAAGTTATACCTCAAGTTTGCATTCACTTAAGTTTCAATTTCTGCCTTTTCATGCTTTGTTCTTCCTTGTTTTGTAGTACAGATGTTACCAAGGAACACGCAAAAATGTATAAGGTAATTGAATAATCAAAAAAGTTTTTTTTTTTTTTATGCAATATATGGTTTTAAAATGATCTGAGATGTACAAAGTACCATTTTAGAAATCTAATTTGTGTGTGTGTATTAACGACGTTTTTACTTTTGGAGCATAAGCAAAATTTTAGTATGGAATCTAAGCAAGGTTTTATACATGGGGCCCCTGGTTTTGGATTTGTCTTATTGTTTCACCTAAAGAAGCCCACCTTTTATAATGGGTTAGTACTCCAAGTTAATAAGTGAGAGAAATGAATGATAAAGTAATCAATAAAAAATTAAATATTGTTGTTTCTGATAAAGATTTATTAAAATATTACTTAATACAATTTCAGGTTAGTTCAGATTTCCTTTGCCATTTGCCTCAAAATCCTGAGCACATTTCTCTTCCATTCCTCATCCTGCATCTCACTTGGCTTCTTGCTTTCTTGTAACTGTTTTTTTTCTAGCAGTTTTTCTATTATTTTGAGAAATGAGCAACACTTTGTCCATTACATATCCATGTCCTTCCAGTATCAATATATTAATGCAATCCTGGAGCAAATATTTCCAGGATCCTTCTAATTCAGATCAGCCTTCTGGCCAGGATACTAGCCAGAGTAACAGACCTTGGCACTAGGCTATGGCCAGATATACAGTCGATCCTGAACCTTGTACTTGGCTCCTGATTTAAGTTTGCATTGAAGAGAAGTGGTTATGGCAGCTGAAATGAAAATCACATAAATAAATGCTTACTGTGGCATTGACAGTTTAGCAGGGCAACATCCACAGTAAATGAGCAATTACATAATAAACTGCATATTACTAAACTCATACTAAAGTAAAAAAAAAAATAGTTTTTACAAAGTACAACACTACATATATGCCCAGCTGTGAACGCTATAATAAACAGATATCTGCTTTTCTGTGAAAATGATTATATGAAATCCAAAATGCAACTCATAGCCATGGCTTGCTTTGCTCCACAACAGTCTAAGGTTGCTCCCGAATCCATCAGCAGCAGAACTAGCGAAAGCAAACATCTGGTGCATTCTTGTTATAGTTTGGGCCGTCATGTATTCACTGTTTGGGAAAATCCAGAGACATTCTATATACTAAGAGCAGAAAGGCAGCTAGAAATACCCAATCCTTTAGCAAAGTTAAAAGATTCAATTAACCTTCAAATACCACTTTAGGATAGCAATAATTACAATTACTTAAAATCTCTCTGGTTATTCTCATGGGTTGGGAGAGATGAACTGCTTATCATTCTCCTGTGCGCTTCATTACTGACAGTTTCCACCACCAGTACCTGAACCTAAGCTACTGGTCCTGGATCAATCCCACTTTGATACTGAACAACCAATAAGTTTGTCTTCTTTAGATCATTCCATCCTTGTTGCAGAAGAACACACAAAGTCAATTTGTTAATAAATACAAACCTATAATATTTGAATATAATTCTTATTTTTTCTTAAATACAAAGAGTAAAAGGCAAGAAGTAAAATTTCAATTTACTACAATTAATTTCTACAGTCTAATAATAAAACATAGCATTCTAAAATTCAGTTTCAGGCATCCAGAGTTTTTCCTGGCAGTACTGGGCACAAGGATGAAACATCCTTGGGCAGGACTTCAGTCTGTCATAGAACTCATTAATACACACACACACAAACACACACCAACACTCACATTCACTTTGAGAACTCGATCAGGGGTCTCTTTGTTTCACTTACTTACACAGGGACGCTGGCTGCAAAACAAGGGCTTCCAAGTCAGTGGGCAGCAGCTTATCCAGTTGTGCTAAAGGAGAACTCCTTCTGCGCAAGTGAATAAAAGGACCTGTCATTTCTCCTGCAAATGGGAGGATAGCTTATTACACACTGGCACCGCCCTCTTTCATGCCTCTTAAATCACACAATTAAAGGAATTAGACATATATAAATGAAAGACCTGTGTGTGTGTGTGTGTGTATGGAGCTGTCCTTTCAACCACAGCCACCAGATGAAGTGTGTATGCACTTTTACACTTTTTCAGTACTTGCATGAACCTCACTACGAAAGACCTGTGTACAGCAAACGCTGCCGTGTAACAACAATGCCATTCTAATGACACAGATTAAGAGACGCAACGTTACTCGTGTCAAATAATCCACACATCAAGTCAGAAGGTTCAAAACATATGTATTGTACTCAAATATTGATGAAAAAACTATTTACGAAAAACATTTTTGTGAAATATTGTGAAAGGTCAAGCAAAATGACACATCTAACATGGTGCAACACCCTAGTACTGTAAAATATAGTGGAATGTGATCAGAAGAACATGAGCATTTGAATTGAAGACTCGCCTCCCTGCTTCATTCATTGGTCAGGAGTCCAGCCCAGTAACAGCTTACTCAGTGGTAAACACTGCACTTTATGAACACGGTGGGACACGTAAAACTAGACTACAAGTTAAGAAAGGTCAGTGAAAACATCAGATGCCTCGGCCTTGCAGTTTCACAGACTGAGGTAATCGTGTTAAGGTTCACTGCTATGAATATATAAATGTAGCAACGGGAAGCGGGTCTGCAATTCAAATGCTCGTTGGTATCTGCACATGTTCCATTTTCATTCACAGAAGCACTTTCCAGAGGTGGTTTATTTAAGAATATTTAAAAATATTTTAGTAAAAAAATGTGTTTGAGATGTTGTGAGCAATATGGTTAGATGTCCTGACATGTAGATTATACTGTATGACACAAGTAGCATCAGATATTTTTCATGAGCCTTGCCGTCCTGGGTATGCCATTAATCTGCATCCAGCCTTTCAAGCGGGCCCTCCATCCTGCAGGGAAAAACCTGGAGGTTGGTGGCAGAATTGGCACTCCAACCACCATAAAAATCCTCACACTGGTTCCATTCCATCTGAACTAGTGTGGTGCTGAAGTGTCACCCATTGCATGGCTGTACTCGGGTCCTTATCTGGGATCCTGAGTTGGTTTGTCATGTGGTGGGTGCAGCAATGTGCTGTTTCAATGCAGGCTCCTAACCTCGCTCTCTTTCTCTCTTCCGATATTGTTTCCTGTTGCCTTGTGTTGGTCACCATAGTCTCCTATTATATTAGAAACTTGATTATCTTATTTCTAAATAACAAAATAATGATATTAAATTGTTTCCATCATTACAAACTACATTAAAAAAATATCGTTTTTGAGCGCAGTATTCCTTTCAAGTTTTGAATATGCAATCATCTTAAGCAGCAAGATTTTGGGGAAGAAGGATGAAAGCTGAAGATAATGGAAGAACATGCAAACTCAAAGTAATTTCAGGAAACTGACGATTATTTTAAGGACAAACCAAGTGAGAGGTTCGAAACAGAAAACAGTCAAAACTGGGAAATTGAAAAGTACCAAAATAACAAAGCTAAAAAGAAAGATGAAAATCACAGTCACAAGAATAAAACGAAAGTCAGGAACCCAAGAGGACAATTCAATAAACTAGGAATATCTGCGATACGTTTAGCAAAGTTTTTTTTAAGTCACAGTAAAATGGACAGCTATTTAAACCCACCGCTGCATGAAGAACTCGAACTCCACACCCCAAAATGGTGGTAAAGGCTACTCTGAGATCTGGAATAAGCTGTGGTGCACTCGAGGCACATGACACAGCCGCCAGAAAAAATAAAAGTCAAAAATATAACACTGGACAACAAAAGCGTGTGAGATTCAAAGCCGGAACGATCGGTCCATGAGGGGGCAGCACTGCATTGTGCCACCCTGTAATAAGACATTTGCATATTAAATAACCCATGAAAGCAATTTAGGAATTATTTCACTGAGGTGTAAACTAATTAAAATGTGATATTTTGTGGTAAATCTAATCTAAATTAATCATTTGCAATTAATTAACATCTCAAATTTAATCTATAATCATTTGCAATTAATTAACATCTAATATACTATGCAAAACCACAGAATTATATACAATATTATTTTAATTTGGCATTATGCACAATGGGCTCTGCAGCCCCTAACAGGATTCATGATTGATTTGAAAAGATGTTAGTGGCATATGTCTTACTGAACTGGAATTTACTAGATGTTGTGTAATTTGTAATATCGATAAAAATTATTTAAAAAATAACAAAATGAACAGGTGCGTAGACTACCGAGTCTTTGCAAGATAAAGTAATGTGAAAATACAGAGGGAGAAGAATTACATATAAATTTATTAAAATAGAAAACAAACACATTAGTATGTATAGTTCACTTGAAGAAAAGACATCTGTACTTTGGCATGTTCTTTTGATAAAATGTTATAACACTGCGCTATTGAAATATTTTCAAAGTCACAGAACAGATGTGATTGTCCTTGTGAGACGTCTTTTCAATTGTTTGGCCCCAGCCTCCAGCTGCTCACTCCTTTAACAAAGACAAACTCCCTTCTATCTATTGTTTATTCTTTTCCACCCCGGTCCATAAGGGTACAAGGAAGGCAAGCGCGATAATTAACTGAGAAATACAATAGCAGACTCGTGATCTTACTGACGTTGTTTTTCTTCAAAAATATTTCAAAGCACTGACTGGTATAATTCGTCTTTGTGGACCTGAAGGCTCCAGCTGGCTTTTGATGACCAAATGAATGTGCAGGTTTGCACATCCTGAGAGTAATGTGTATAGCCTTGGGTATCTAGAAATACCGAAATGACATGAGGTAAAGATTTAATTTGATACCTAATTTGACAAGTAGGTGTTGAATTTAAAAGCCCTATTGAATCTCAGCCTAATCTCTGTGACCGTCACATCTATAGCAATATCAGTGTGACTCTTTACTTTACCATTCCTTTTGTTATAGTTGACACCAAAGATTACAATTTTTCACTATTGGGCAAAACCATTAGGAGCTGCTGCATATTCAGATCCCAACTTCACTCACTCCTAACCTCTAAGACTTGGACTGATTTGGAGGCGACAGGGTCGGCGCTCTGTTGTTCATCTCTGATCTATGCATCAGAGACCATATGGCTGACCATTTGCTAAACCCCCAACCGCCTCCTGCATCTGCCCAAAAGTTTCTCCATCTCTGATTTATTGGCTTGTGGACTACATTGATTGGTCATAAATCCCAAAAAAAAAAAGGAAGTAACTTTTTATTTCAGCTTTTAAAACTGCAGAAAAATGTATGCAGTAAAGATATGTGATCTATTCTTGAACACAACACAAGAGCCGTCACTTTAATCTCAGGGAGAGCAATTTTTCACTTTTACTGGTTCATCTCAAAAAGATATCTTTTTATTATTACTTGTACTACTCAGTAATAAAACATGGAATAATTATTGCGCTGTTACTGGGAACAGGTCAACTGTAGCCGCTGAGAATGTGCTAACTCCAGTTACAAATTGCCTATTATTTGTTAAGATTTCTTTAAAACTATAAAAAGGTGTCCCACTTTGCCATCTATCATGCAGTTCTTACCATTCACATGTATAATTTGTGAGATGTCCCCACTAGAGAAATAAATTAAATACAACTAAAAACATAAATTGCATCTGAATCTTATTTTTGGCAGAGTGTTTTGATGTTTAATGAATGAGTTAAACATTTTTTCAAAATGAGAACTTCAGCATCCATCATGAGTATCACAATAAAAAAATACAAATAGTGTTTCTTTACAGCAGTTCATAATTTTTTATCTTACTTGCAATAGCAATCTAAATAATAAATATTTTAGATTTAAGAGAAGGGTTGTACACATACACTGGAAGTTTTACTGGAATAAATTCTTAAGACAGAAACAGAATGAAATTTGTTGCACTGAGAAGGCTGCAAGTGCAATGGAAGATAAGCAAGCTAACCCCCTATTAAAACCGAATCTTCATAATCTTATTTATGATGTTAAAGAAAAATTAACTGCTTGCAAGCTACTTAGGGTTGATAACCGACAAAGTCATTTTGCTGTAACGGCAGGTTATTCATACAGGCATCTGTCATAAGACGGTGCAGTAAGCTGACCTCGGACAATTTCCAGTTTCGTTAGAAACGCATCTATTTGACACAAGAGAGCTGACCTTTCCTTCTTTAGGATTTGTCTGACAAGTGAAAAAAATAAGAACAGATGGCCCATTAGTGTACTAAAATAAAATGTTTAAGTAAACAATATTATTTTTATTTTTAAGAAATAAGGGGAAGGGGGAGGAAGAAGAAATTATAAAAAGCCAATAGACTAATTTCCCCTTCTATCTATCTATCTATTATATAGTGCCTTATCTATCTATCTATCTATCTATCTATCTATCTATCTATCTATCTATCTATCTATCTATCTATCTATCTATCTATCTATCTATCTATCTATCTATCTATCTATCTATCTATCTATCTATCTATCTATCTATCTATTATATAGTGCCTTATCTATCTATCTATCTATCTATCTATCTATCTATCTATCTATCTATCTATCTATCTATCTATCTATCTATCTAGACAAAAATGTAACTTTGCTCTTCTGCCTTGCAACGTAGAATCCAGGAACTCATCTGTGACTGAATAAAAATTGAATTGATTGAACTTGTCTTGTCTTTCTCGGGAGCTATTCATCCACAATGAAAATGTATCACTCGCCGCCAACACCTAAACTTTACATAAAAATTACCATTAGATTGATTGCTTTGTTTATTGCATTTAGAATTCTTACTGGTGCTTGTCCTCTGTAAAACAAGCTTAATGCAGCTTGTATGGTTAATCTTTCATAAAAAGTACACTATACATGACTATATAGAGTATAAAAGAAACATAAGTCATTGAGCGGTCCTTCAATATTGATTTGGACGGTATGAGCAGGTAATATCTAGAAGCAGAATGCTTGGTTTTCAGATCTCACCTACCCAAAAAACTCCAAACGCATTAAACCATCTCGCTTGCTACACAAAATCCCTGGACAAATTTCACCCAAGTTTTTAACACTGCTGCCAGAGCAGTGTGACTGTTGCGACAATAGAGGCAGAAGAAGCTAGACACACAATACAAAGAGTACAACACTCCCGAATGGTGGCGCAAATCCAGTGTCACCTTAACTTTATTCAATGAACCCTCCCACTCCCATATCAGTAGCACCTGAGTGTTTCCAGTGAATCTTTTCACAGTCATCCAGAGAGTTTCACTGATGCTGGGGTGTAATTGTTACAAACATATTTACCAATAATGATGAGTGAAAATCGTTGAGCAAAATTGAGTTTGCAGCAAAACTCAGTTTTTTGCTATGCAGAAAATTAGTGAAATATACTGTGTTTTGCTTCCTCAGAATTTGAGCATTCACACAGGAAGAAAGGGGTATATAGTTCCTTCTGGGAAGCACTTTCTTGACTCAGAGTACAGAGATGAGATGAGATGAGACATAGTCGCAGATTTCAAGCTGAAGTCATTGCCAAAACTCTATCCAATCTGTCAAACAGTTTAAAACGTTAACAAAAAAGAAGAAGAAGAATCAGACACCAACACTGTTTTTATCAAATCTCAGTTACAAAAAGCTTTAAACCCTTGACTGCCAATGAGATGCACAGTGTGACCGTGGACACTATAGCCACCACTGCAGCAAATCTGCACAAAAGGGAGGCATCCAAGCTCAAACAAAATGTCATCAAAAATAACGATCAAAAACTTTTACAACTTCTTCAGGAACCATTCTAGAAGAAAACAAGGTTCCGAATTGAACTCTTCAAGTATTAAAACTTAAATAAATGTAATGAGCCACATCTATCATAACATATGGTTCATGTTGTTTGTCTTTGTCTGGAAAATATGCAGCATATTACATTTTTTAAAAATGCACCACACAGTAACATGAATGCGAGACATAAATAGCACTTATTTTACCATTGTGTTACAGATTACATGCGCTACGGAGCTGCACACAAAACCACAAGAAAACACAGAAGTGTGAACAAGGCTTTAGAGAGCATTACCCTTTTAATCCCCAAAAAAACTTTTCAAACTTTTAAAATCCCAAAACCTTTTTTTACTGCGTTTCTTGTTTTGCAATTGCAAAGTTGCCTGTAAAAACGAATTTTTGGGTCTGTTTTGCAAAAACTGTAAGTGAATCGGAAACTTGTCTGCTTCGCTTATCACTATTTACAGACTTTTGACCAAAATCGCCCTTTATCTATACTAATAAAAGGCAAAGCCCTCACTGACTGACTGACTCACTCACTGACTCATCACTAATTCTCCAACTTCCCGTATAGGTAGAAGGCTGAAATTTGGCAGGCTCATTCCTTACAGCTTCCTTACAAAAGTTGGGCAGGTTTCATTTCAAAATTCTACGCATAATGGTCATAACAAGAAGCTATTTTTCTCCATTTACTGTAATGGAGTTGAGCTCGAAAGCCGTGGGGGGCGGAGTTTCGTGTGACATCATCACGCCTTCCACGTAATCACGCAGTACGTAGAAAACCAGGAAGAGCTCCAAAAAGCGCTGAAGAAAACATGCATTATATAATTAAGAAGGCAGAGAAACAATTAGAAGCGAGCGAGTGACATATAAAACCATATTCAGCGGCTCACGTGAACTGACGCAGTGCGCAGACAAAAAGCAACAGTTCCAAAGAGTGCTGAACAAAAACCGAATTACACTGCTACGCTCAAATAGACAAACCACACGCCGTGGCGCAATAGTAGAGGCTTTACCTCTAGCGCCGACGTCCGAGGTTCGATTCCCGAGAGGGGATGCACTGAGTATGTACGCGTGCTTCCTGATTCATTTTACCCTCGCATCCCCTTGGTTTGAGACGTATGAAAAAATATGCGGTTAACGCAGAAAGACAGATCACCAAGTGAAGCTTTATGAATAATGGATACTTTATTCGCAATCAATGATTGTTTTGGCAAAGCCATACTCAGTGTATTCATTAGATGAATGGTAAAAAAGTAAGAGCGAGGGAAGGGTAACTTATTGCGGCACGCAGGCAAAACCACAATAGCACGCGGGCTCGATGTACTGTAGTGTGTGTCAACTCGATCTGAATTGCGCGATCACATTTAAAAAAATATATCTTTTCAAGTTCTATTTAGTCCATATGTGTCAAACTCAAGGCCCGCAGGCCACATCCGCCCGGCGTAATTATATCCGCGCGAGATCATTTTATATATTATTGTTATTAATGGCCTGGGGATATGAAGCGCTGGTAACACAATAAACTACAGATCCCATAATGCAGCGCTTCAGCTGCCTTGCCGAACACTTACGCGATAATCAAGTTTAGCTTATGATGCTGCAAGTTATTGCGAAGCTAGCCCACACGATGCCGAAGAGAAAAGGTGATTCTGAACATAGAGCCTTTAAAAACCGATGGGAGGCTGAGTATATGTTTACTGACATTGCCGGTAAACCCGTGTGTCTCATTTGTGAAGCTAATGTGGCTGTAATTACAGAATTTAATCTAAGACGGCACTATGAGACAAAACATCAAGATAACCTGAAAGACCTGAATGCAATGCAGAAGATACAGAAAGCAGAAGAGTTAAAGAAGAATCTGACACTTCAGTAGACATTTTTTTTTCTTGTGCAAAATCACAAAGTGATTTCAAAGAAGCTACTTTTAAGGGAGACACAAATGCACCAGTGCAACTTGCCCCACTTTCCCTGTTTCCAAGTAATGTTGAACCAAGTCGGCACAACGGTGTTCCCAAATACGCACTTTGCTGATAAACTGAGCGCACTGCACACTGAGTTCGCACGGCGCTTTGGTGACTTTGAAGAACAAAAAGAATTTTGAGTTGTTTCACAACCCATTTGCCGTCGATGTGGAAACTGCACCTGTGCAGATTCAGATGGAGGTGATTGAGCTGCAGTGTAATGGCACACTGAAGGCAAAGTACGATACTGCAGGGCCCGCACAGTTTATTCACTCCATTCCCGCACAAATGCTCCAGCTCCGTCTACATGCGGCTCGAACCTTGTGCATGTTTGGTAGCACATATCTGTGTGAGAAGCTCTTCTCAGTCATGAAGACTAACAAAACAGCACACAGGAGTCGCCTCACTGATGAGCACCTGCAGTCCATCCTGAGAATCTCCAGAACACAGAACCTCACAGCAAACAGAAACAAACTTGATGCCAAAAAAAGATGCCAGGCGTCCAGCTCTGATAAAATGACATCTGAATGATTTCATTTGTTATTGCTGAAAAGAACACATTTTATTTATATTTCCAGGTTTTGTTATGCACCATGTTCATATTTGAATTTGTATAATTTTGACAGGATATATTTTTATGGAGAGCAAAATCTTTTGGGATATTTAAAAATTAAGTTTATTTTTTATCTAAAATTACATAAGAGTAAAGAAATGTGAATGTTTGTTCTTTTAACGTTTACTTTATTTCTAACTTGTATAATTTAGACAGCATATATTCTTATGGAGAGCAAAATATTATGTTATTTAAGGTTTGAGTTGATTTATTCCGGAATAATATTCTGTCGACTAAATAAAAATTCCTTCTATTTAAAATTTAAATAGAACTTGAACAGAAACGATGGTTCATAATATCCAGGCAGACTTGCACGTAAGAGCGGGAGTCATCCATTTTAACAAGCAGCGTATTGCACTGATACGAAATAGCCTGCCCATTTAATTATTTAGAAATGGATAAATAAATTAAGATTTTGTACAAATAATGTTTTTCATTTTTCTTCCTTCATGGATTCTGGCACCCCCAGCAACAGTTGCTCACACCCCAAAGACTGTATATATGTGTGTATATATATATATATATATATATATATATGTTATATGTGTGTGTGTGTGTATGTATATATGTAGATATGTATGTATATATATATATATGTTTATATGTGTGTGTGTGTATATACTGTATATATATATATATATATAAATATATATATATGACAGCAACACTCATCACTCACAACAGTGACAAAACAATTACATTGACAATCATGTTACGTTATTTTCAAAATGTTTCCTTTTCTTTTTCATTACTTCTTCAACACACTATTTCTCTGCTGTGAAGCGCGGGTATTTTGCTAGTTTCCTTATAAAATTGCTACTGTAAGAAATACTGTTTATTTTAGACCTTGATAAGACTTTATTTATGATGCATGTTCTGCATGATATTAAAAGGGCAAATGAAAATGATTTATTAAAACTGTTGAATATAAATCAAGGGATATCATGTTCAGAGTATATAATGCATTAGGTGTAATCAGATATGGAGTACAGTTCTGGTCCAAAAACTACAAAAAATAAGACATAGAATCACTACAAGGTTTGCAGAAAGAAGAAAGCAAATGCATCCTGGAACCGTATGGCAAGGTTAACTCTGACAAACTCAGGAAATTAAACTTCAATCTTGAGCAAAGAAAGCTGTATCTGGACCTACTCCAGGTCTAGAGAACTTCCAAGAGAAATGATAAAGCTGATCCAGCAGAATTTCTTCATTTAAAAAGTGTATTACTGGCACAAGTACAGCAGTGAAAATGAAGGGAAAGTGCATTTAACAATGAAGCCATCACTCCAGTTGAAGCCATTGGACTCATCTAGATGTCTCTCCATGCCTGCTATTGCACATATTTTAGTTTTTTTTCTGATTGGTGCCTTTCTATAAAAACAGTTTAACTTTTGCAGCATGTCCTGTAAGACCGTGCTCATCTTATCAATTGTGTCACAAAATATCGATCAGTGGATTATTTAAAGTGTTCCAGCCTTAAAGCCCCAAAGATTAAGTGAAAACTGCAGGCTGCTCACATGTATGCTATAAATTAGCAAAGGTATGTCGAGAACACTGAAGGGACAAAAGGTGTGATCCAGCCAACTCAAAAACAGACTAGCAATATCAAAGAAAATTTCATATATTTAATACGAAATATTTTTCCAGATATAGAAATTGTAAAATTGGATTATAATAACAAAGTTAAGTTTGGTATAAACATTTCAACAACATGTTAAATTATTGATGTGTGATTACTACTTATTTACTTTTCTGCAGAACAGCACCATGTGCATGGGGATGGGGGGCAGTTCCCTACCTGCCCTTAATGCAAAGACCCCACCAGTATTACTTGAATATGTGCCATTTGATTATAAATTATTAGAACACCTGTACACCTGCTTATCCATGCAAATATCTAATCAGCCAATCATGTGGCAGCACTACAATACATAAAATCATTCAGATACAGGTGAGGAGTTTCAGTTTATTTTCACATCAAACATCAGAATGTAGAAAAAAATGTGATTAGAATGAATTCCAAAGTGGCCTGTCTGTTGCCTGGTGCTGGACAGGCAGGCTTGAGTATTTCTGTAACTGCTGATCTCCTGGTATTTTCACGCACAACAATCTCTAGAGTTTACATGGTCAGTGAGAGAGTTCATAGTAGAACAGCCAGACTGTTTCAAGCTGACAGAAACGTTACGTGTCAAACCTTGAGGCAAATGGGCTACAACAGCATAACACCATGTCGGGTTCCACTCCTGTCAGGCAAGAACAGAAAGCTAAGGCTGCCATGGACATGGGTTTATCAAAATTGGATAGCTGAAGACAGGTCTGGTGAATCTCAATTTCTGGTAAGGCACACTGATGGTATGGTCAGTGTGTGTCACCAACAGCATGAATCTATGTACCCAACCTGTCATGTGTCAACAGTCCAGGTGGTGTAATGGTGTGGGGAATCTTTTCTTGTCACCCTTTTATGCCCATTAATACCAATCAATCATCACGTAAATGCCATGGGCTATCTAAGTATTGCTACTTACAATGTGCATCCCCTTTGCGGCCACAATTTATCCATATTCTAATGGATTCTTTCAGCATGATGATGCACCTTGTCACAATGCAAACATCTTCTCAAACTGGTTTCAGTGTTCTTCAGTTGCCTAGATTTGAAGCCAACAGAACACCCTTGGTATGTGGTAGAATTACATGAACATGCAGCTGACAAATCTGCAGAATCACGTCAACAAGGACCAATGTTTAAAACATCTTGGGGAATCCATGCAACAAGGAAGTGAAACTGCTTTGAGAGCAAAGGAAGATCCTAACCAGTATTAGTACAGTCTTTCTTTGTTGGATACTCCCGTTAGGGGTCGCCACAGCGGATCATCTTCTTCCGTATCTTACTGTCTCTCCATCTTGCTCTGTCACACCCATCACCTGCATGTCTTCTCTCATCACATCCATAAACCTTCTCTTAGGCCTTCCACTTTTCCTCTTGCCTGGCAGTTCTATCCTTAGCATCCTTCTCCCAATATACTCAGTATCTCTCCTCTGCGCATGTCCAAACCAACGCAATCTCACCTCTCTGACTTTGTTTCCTAACCGTCCAACCTGAGCCGACAATTAGTACAGTATTGCTAAGAATTTGCTCATTGAGTATGTGTGGCCCTGAGCACAAGTCTCATTACGCTTATCATTAAGTACATTCTTTATTTGGGTTTTCCATGAATTCTCTTTAACAAGATTAAAAAATAAAATATTATTGGACAAAAGGGAACAAGTTGTCATTCAAGGTCAGCACTGGAATTCTGACATTGGACTTCTTTCTGTACTGGAGGACTGATTACTTATAAGCAAAAGAGGAAGAAATTCCTTCCTGCATCATGCTACAATTGACCAAGGAAATTAACGAAGTTAAACTAAATATTTCTACAGGCTCTTTTGTATAAAAGAGTTTATTGTGTCACTTTGGATAACTAAATTAACTCTTTGAGGGCTGAATTTTCTTCCCAAAAAACATAGTTTCTGAAAAGTAATAAATTCACACACAAATCAACATAAAACATCTGTTGCTGTATGCTGTGGCTGCCAGTTTGCCAAGAATGCGCGTCAGGCTTGCTGCCAGGCTGTTTTCATGTGTCTGGGGTAGCAGCAGCGGTCACAGTCACAGTGCATTACATTACAATCTGCTTTCTACCTCTCATCATTGTTAAGTGGCAGTCCTCCCTGCCAAACATTGCCATAGGCGTGTCAGCTACATGAACCTGTTCAGCACCACGAATAGCTGGGGACCAATCAGCTGAAGCTGGAACCTCACATTGTATCAAAATCTGTGTTTGACAAGTCATAGTCCAGTTCAGAAATAATAGGCAAAATGTCGTCCACTGAGTATATTGCTTTACGGATTCGCTTTGATGTCTCGCCAGATATCAGTGCCATTTTTGCCATTCATGGCGTCTTGCTATGCACGCAAGCGCACAAAATCTCGGTCAAACCAGTGAAGCTAACTTTCCTTCTAGCTACAAGAGTCCCACTAAAACATAACAGTTGATTTTGTCACAGTTTACAGTTGATTACCATTGTCAACGTCTCCTTTTGACAAAAGTCAACATCAGCCCTGAAAGTGTTAATAGCTAAATTAACAAATTTCTTACATTTTATTAAAAGTCAACACCCTGATACCAGGCATTAAATGATAAGAGCAACAACACAGAAATTGTTACCTAATATAACCAGTGAATTTTATTTTTCTTACTTTACTTACTCAAGTATGCTTAGGAATTACCAATCAGCAGTTATTTGTAAACTAAGGTTTTTGTGCTTTATAGCTGATTGTTTTTCAGATTGAGAGAATGTGGCATTGATCCATCTGAGCATAAACAAAGCTATTTGTAGCAGCTGCATAATTCTCCCTTCTTCCACAGAGACATTTGTTTAGTAGGATTTCATTATACCGCACAGCCTGTGCCTTTTCATAGTGGAGAGGTAAATTAATTTTTAAGACAATATTCAATATTCATCAACACACTGTAAACATTAATTTGTTTTTTGTCTGTATATTTAGAAAAAGTGACTTCAACCCAGCTAAACATGTTATTTTCCATCTGTCTGTTGTGAAGTTCATGCCTGAAATGTTGGGGAGCAATGCACTTAAGTACCGTGGATTCAGAGCATATTTAGACCCTTTCACTTCCGGCACACTTTAAAATGAAGTCTACAACACAATAAATGAACAATCTGCTATTTTTGCCAATCAGTCTACACTCAACAGCCCATAATGACAAGCATATTTTCAGAAAGGTTTGTAAATTTATTAAAAAGCAAAAACTGGAATCTCTCATTCCTATAAGTCATTCGATACTTTGTAGAAGCCCATTGTCAGCAATTCCAACTTTGAGTCTTTTTCGGTTAAGTTTCTACAAATTTTGTACACTTCGATTTTGGGCAGTTTATCCCATTCTTCCAAGCAGATCCTCTCAAACTCAGTTAGATTGAATGGGAAGTGCCTAGAAACTGCTATCTTCAGCACAACGATGACCCAAAACATACGGCTATGACAACACTGGAGTGGCTTCAGGACAAGTCTGTGAATGTCTTTGAGTGGTCCAGTCAAAGCCAACACTCAAACCACATGGAAAATCTGTGGAGAGAACTGAAAGCACAAAGCAAACATACTAGGAATGTGAAAACGCCACTGCTACATGTAATTTCTATTTTGTATTGTTTATTTGAAACTGATTTTTTATACTGTTATATTTACTGATTCATTTGTGATGTTATTTTGATTAGGAGATGATAAGTTACTTTGTTTCAATCTCAGCTTAAGTTCGGTTACATTTCACATATCTAGAAGTAACAATAATCTACCTGCAGGTGTGTCTTGGACTTCATTCTTTGAGCAGATCATGAAGATTTGTCACTTTTGAGCACCAATGCATTTGTGATGACTATGTGGTTTGTTTACCAAGCAGAAGTCAAGGAGTAGCATTTCTGTATATGGTAATTAGAAGAGAACTTGAAAATGTGTTACTTTGCATGCTATAGAAAGGAAACATATCATCTAGATGACTCTTCTGCAGACGCTGCTGAGAGAACACAATGATGGGCCTGATTTTGATTTAGACGCATTGGTTGAATGCTATTTCACTGTATGATGTTGCGTATTTACTCTCCAATAGACTGAGAGTCACCTCTATTTACTATACGTTATCTCAGATCACATATCTGTCCTCATTGTGCCAGAAGAGTGATCTCTTTTAGAGGATGCCCCACTTGTATGTATCGTCATTGTGGTCTAAGATTAGGGGCGTTGATCATCGGTCACAAAGTGTATTCATTTCACACAAAACTTTGTATGTGAGCAGTTTGATCCCCCAATCTCAAGCAAATCGACACCTTTTTAATGTGGTTAACTGCTATCTGATTCGATCATGTGAGAGATAAAGAGGCTCTGAGGCTGAATCAGATATAAGGATTGATCTGATTGACTGCTACTTGTGAGAGATGTTTTATGTGAACTTGTATGCATTTGTGTATTTATTTTAATTCTGAGATGGCCTAGTTACCAGCTGAAGTGTATCTCATAATGCACAGTATTTCCAGTAATTAGATTGTCCTCATATTGGATCACATTCATACCTCACCCTACTGCTCCAGGGTTTGCTTGGCCTAACACCAAGACCTTTGTTTCTAAATTGTCTCGGCCCAGCTGTTTTGTTCTGCACTAGAGTACAACTGGCATGTTCATATGAACTGGACCACAGGGAGCGCAAAAACGCTCCAAAATAAACTAGGTGTGAAAATGCCTTAAACGTAAATTTCATGAAAATGTGTTTTTCTTTTAGATAGATAGATTTCTGCATTGCGCCCTGTGTTGGCTGGGATTGGCTCCAGCAGACCCCTGTGACCCTGTAGTTAGGATATAGCAGGTTGGATAGATAGATAGATAGATAGATAGATAGATAGATATGAAAAGGCACTATATAATTAATAGATAGATTAGCGTAGTTGGCAGGATTAGATAGATAGATAGATATGAAAGACACTATATTAATGATAGATAGATCGATATGAAAGGCACTATATAATTAATAGATAGATAGATAGGTAGATTAGCGTAGTTGGCAGGATTTGATAGATAGATAGATAGATAGATAGATAGATAGATAGATAGATGTTAGGGCCTTTTTGTAACTACTAAATGGCCCATTTGTAACCTACAGGGAACATTTGTACCTCTAGTAGGGACATTTTGTAACTTTAAGGCACATTTGTACCACAGCACGGGGAACATTTGTAACTTGTAGGGCCTTTTGTAACACAAGTCAGGCTCTTAAGTAACAAGCCAAAAAAAGGTAATTTTGTAACACAATTGGCACTTTTGTAACACAAAAAGGTGACTTTTTAAAAAATATTTTTCTATTTATATTTGTTTTAAACAATAATTTTATCCTTAGTAGGTTCCTGGTTTTAGCACATTGTTTGTTGAAAGGCTATAGCACCATAATACTTCATGCTGGATACACTACAGTATTAATACACAGATAGATGTGAATTTTTTTAGCTATACAGACATATTTAACTTTTATATTGAGTCATTAATGTCACTCCTGCACCCTCTCCTTCTTTCCTATTCTCTTCACTGCCAAGATAAGATGAGGTGGACTGTTAGGCCGAGCTCTAATCCTGATGGATTGTTGTTCAGGTCTTGATGTCTGATACATGAGCTAAGATGTGAGGCTTCAAGTTTTAAAAGTCAGTGTGATGTTCTGATGAATTCCATGTTGTATTTGTGTATTTTTCTGATCGAGGGCACACCTGCAAACATCCTGAAGTCTCACAAAGACAGGCTGATTAGGCTGAATTGGTGTATTTCTGCTTTTTAAAAATGTTGTTGCTTAAGTAATTTCAATTTGAACTAAAGGTAAATTTTGCTTCCCCTCTGAGGCTTGCAGGAAGATGCAATTTCAAGAAAGAGAAATTTGTCAGGAGGATTAGGTCACTACAGAAAATATTAATAATGATTAACAATATTGTAGTTTTATATGAAAAAAAGGAAATCAAAGGCCTAGTAAATTAATGTGAGTTTTATAAAAAGTAAAAGAATTAATATAAGGAATCCTAGCAATAACGATTGATTGGTAACAAAGTATGAAGGTTTTCTTATTAACGCACAGTGACGTGTCAGAGGCCTAACACAATTCTGATTTGTGTCTCAAGTTGTTTCTGCTCCTCTCTAAGGCCCACCACACGACCACTGAGACTGCTTTATGTATGTAGCACTCCACTGGGACTCAGACTAAATAGTTTTAAATGCAAAAAGTGAATTAAAACATTAATGGAGACAAGCCTTGTGCAAATGTGGCCAGCACCTGGTTACATTAACTTATTGATTAATACAACTTACTGAAAACTAGTGTGATTTTTGAATTTCTTTTCTTCTTCCCTGTAATGTGTGCTCAGAGTGCCTTGAGTTACAAAGGCCAGCTGGTCAGTGGTGGTCATCAGTTGTGCTGACTTTTCTTTTCCTTGTGCTGTACACCCAAAACATATAGAAGTGCAATCGCAGAATGTCAGGCAATGACTATTCTGTTTAAAAATGCAGAATAGTAGTTCTAAGTTTTAAAATCCTTAAAATATTATATTTAAACTTAAATAAACTATGTTTAAAAATGGCAACATAAGGGAGAATAGTAACTGTATTATTACAATATAAGACAAAGACCACCATGTCGCCATCCAAACTTAATTTTCACAAACTAGTTTCTTAAGTCAAATTTGTAAAACTGAAATTTCAAATAAAACTCTACTGTACATTCACAACAGCCCTCCTCCATTCACTAAACATATTTGTTTTTTTGTAAAATAATGTATATTTTATAATGAAATAGTCCATACCAGACTAAAGTAAATGTTTTATACACTCCATCAAACAATGTAATCACAAACAAAATAACAGAGAACAAATAATACAAACACAATTCAGGAAAAATATTTTTATTGAACCAAATATTACAAGTACAAATGTCAGTGTAGTTTTTATTAAACAAAACAATTGTCATAATAATTAAATATTTAATTCATAATGTAATAATGAGTCAGTGAAATAAACATTTCAAACTCACAGTAACAGACTCTGACCAGATGTTCAAGCCACACATTCAGCTGACATCTTGTGATCCTGAGGTACTTCACGTTTGTTTTTCTGCGTTCAGATTTCATTCTTGTCAGACTCTGAGTGATCTGAACGTCTCTGCCATCTCCCTCCTTCAGGGCAGCTGCCTAAAGCTTTCTTCACCCTCTCTTCTACTGTTGGGCCTGATGCCATGATGTGGTGGCACTTCTCCGTTATCACACTGCCCCTGAAGACCTGAAGATCCCCTTTATGGTGTTGTACAAGAATACAGCAGCTGAAAAATCAATGAGATATATTGTTAAGTTTCTGTTTTTCTATTTCCTGACAAATTAAAGAATATGTGAAATTTAAATTATTTTATTTGTTCATCCGCTCATTTACAAAACCTGCTTATTCAAGTTTATCACAGTCATTTTAAATTGTACAATGTAACATTTAAGCATTTTTCTTAAGGCAATGTAAAAAATATGATTTGTTTTAAAGATTGATTTCTCTCTTCCATTAAAAGGGTACAGAATCAGCCCGGTTTGGCCCTGCTCTTCTACAAGGCCAGCACGCTCTCTAATCAGATGGTCATCTTTACATTGTCTGACATCCGAATTTCATGATTTTACAGTCATATGTTGTTAGTTCAGAATGAACCTGTCATCTTTAAAGTTTGTATTTGAACACGTTAACTCATTAACATACATGTGTGACGTTGTTTGTACTCACTGTACTTTCAGTAGTTGTTTTGTATTGAAAGGCTTCAGGCCTAACTAAGATATTGTATTCTTGTGGGTTACTTCATTGATTGTTTATCTGAATTTGACAGACCCTACTTGTGATAACATTCAGACCCCATTGCTGTATAAATCTCACAAAGCAATCATGTCATCCATCCATTTAACCATCCACTTTCTAAAGCAGGACAAGGTTGCAGGTAGCAGGAGCCATCCCAGCAAGCAAGGACTAGAGGCAGGAACAGCATCTGTTCAGTTCAGTTTACATGGTGAACACACACACACACACACACACACACACAAGGACCAGTCTAGTACTGGCAAATACACATAACCTGCATGTCTTTGGATTGTGGGGGAGAAGCACCTGGGGAAACCCATGCAGACACAGGAGAACATGGAGACTCCACGTAGGGAGGACCTGCAATGAGAATTCTGGTCTCCTAACTGCAAGAGAGTCGCACTGCCACTGTGGCACCGAGCTGAACAATCATGCCATCCAGAAGGGTTAAAGAAAATGCACAAAATATGTTAGCATGGAAAAGCATGAATTACAATTAAGTAGAATCCTCAAATTAAATGCATATTTTAGAAAAATTGTTTAACTATAGAAAGAAAAAGAAAAAAAAAACTTCTGATTGTTTCTATGCTCAAGATTTATATCAGAAGCTTTTTCATATTTCACTGGTGTGTCGTATTCCTTTTCTGTAAGGCTATATTAGCTGCAATTCCTCAGCACCACTAAGCTATTTAATTAGAGAATTCATTTGTCTATAAGGTGGCACAGTGGCGCAGTGGTAGCGCTGCTGCCTCTCAGTTAGGAGACCCGGGTTCGCTTCTTGGGTCCTCCCTGCGTGGAGTTTGCATGTTCTCCCGTGTCTGTGTGGGTTTCCTCCCACAGTCCAAAGACATGCAGGTTAGGTGGATTGGCAATTCTAACTTGGCCCTAGTGTGTGTTTGTGTGTGTCCTGTGGTGGGTTGGCACTCTGCCTGGGATTAGTTCCTGCCTTGTGCCCTGTGTTGGCTGGGATTGGCTCCAGCAGGCCCCTGTGACCCTGTGTTTGGATTCAGCAGGTTGGAAAATGGATGGATGGATTTTTCTATAATGAATATCATCAGATGGCAGAGTAACTCAGTAGTGTTGCTCCTGCCTCATAACAAGGAGACCAAGGTTTATGTCCCAAGTGCTTCTTGCACAGAGTTTTCATGTTCTCTCCATGTTCATGTGGATTTACTCTCACAGTCTAAAGACATGCAGGTTAGGTGGGTGGGTAACACTAAACTGGCCCTGATGTGTGAGTGTGTGTGTGTGTTCACCCTGTGAAGGACTGGCTTAGGCTTCAGCTGTCCCCTGCCCTATAAATTGGTTAGGAAGGTGGCTGGATGGAAAAATTGATTAGTATTGGATTTTGTTATAGCTTTACCTTATGCTTCAAATGCATATATTTCTGTATTTTTAAACAGTGCACTGTTATTAATGAGACCATAGGAAGCAGGTTAAGTAAAAGAATGAAAGGACAAATTTGATTAATTAGTTCACATCACAATGCATCTTAATTATATAATACATTACATGCACAAGTTAAATATGTACAAAAAAACACTTAAGCAATGTACAGAAAGCACAAAACATGAAAAATCTTACCTTATATATGATGTCAAAGATCAGTGAAGCTTCCAAGTTTTCGTAGGTCTTCATCCAGTATGCTTGAAAACTCGCAGCAGCTGTCATTTCATTCACTTCCGGATAGTAAGATTAACACGCTCAGCTTTATTTTATAAGATGCTAACGGAAAACATCACGTTTGTTATTATATATATATAGGTATATTATTTATAGTGAAAAGCTCCATTTCTCGATTTCCAAGCAAGACTCTTCATACCTGAAATCCATTTTTCTGCGTATCAGTACTATCAGTTTATATTTCATATAGCGACTTATATTTATTATTAAAATAAAATAAAAAATATATATATTCGTGCATGACCATTACGTAAAACATATTGCTTCTGTAAAACAAAGCAGTAAAATATAAGACATTTAAAATCAATAGGCAAAAATATCCACTCATTACACATATCACACAATATTCTGAAAAGGGTTAAATATTAAAATCATGTACAGTATAGTACAACGGTGACGGAAAAAAATAGAACCATCTAGCGGGTGCTACACCGGGCGCTGAGCGCTTATACAGACGTCCCAATGTGTATTATCTTTTGCGAGTTTTTGATGAAGTGCCGCTAGAAAAAAAAAATAGAACCATCTAGGGGGCGCTCCACCGGGAAATGAGCGCTCATAAAGCCGTCTCAACATGCATTATCTCTTGCGAGTTTTTGCTGAAGTGCCGCTACTTGAATGGATTGTTTTCTGCTCACCACGGACCATCAAAACGATCATGACGTTCAGAGACATTCATGTACTAATACATAAACGACACCCAGCTGTTAAAAACTGATCAGTTATTCCAAAATATGCTTAATTAAGAATAAAAGATACAAATGCTCCCAAAAGTATTTTTTTGCTTTCTGAGCAGATAAAAGAAGATAATTATGATTTAAAAAGGAAAGACGGTACATCAAAACACCCTTTTTCAATTACTAAAGGTTATTAAGTGTCACCATTAATTAAAATCACGATTTATTATAGATTTAAAATATGGAACATTAGTAACTGGGGCAGTTAAAATTGAAAAAATATTAATAACTTTAAAAATATAAAACCAAATTACACAATACTTTGCACATGTCTTGATGCAAGTATTTAACACATTTTGAAAAAATCAGCACAATCGGTCATGTGGATCAAGAGTAAAATAAAATCTAAATTCAAACACCTTTTCCACTTCACGCTGGGTGACAGGTCGACCTGATGGCTAATACCCTTCAGGGCATTTTTTGGACGATCATGATGGGCAATTTGGGAGGTTGTTACAGACTTAGATAATTATGTGTCATTAATAAAACGTGTGTCTTCCGCGAGATAACTGAAACTTTTTTACTTTTATCTTTTTTTCTGACAGAATCAACGGGTAGGGCTACTTTGTACCAGGAGGGAGAAAAACATGCAGTTTAAAAAAAAACAAACAAACTGTTCAAGAAAAAAATATGGGAAGATTGAAAAGCAGAGATGAATTAATACAAATGGCACAAAATCCATCATAAAACATCATTTTTGTTTTTTTAGGAGCCCAAAAGAGAGATCGGTACAAATGTTCCTGACGAAGCATCTAAAGATAGATAGATAGATAGATAGATAGATAGATAGATAGATAGATAGATAGATAGATAGATAGATAGACTGCGGTGGGCTGGCACCCTGCCTGGGGTTTGTTTCCTGCCTTGCATCCTGTGTTGGCTGGGATTGGCTCCAGCAGACCCCTGTGACCCTGTAGTTAGGATATAGCGGGTTGGATAATGGATAGATAGATAGATAGATAGATAGATAGATAGATAGATAGATAGATTATACTTTATTTATACCCTAGTGGAAATTCAAATTTTACCGCAGCTCCAAAAAATAAATATAATAAAGAGGATGATTAACTGTGGAGTTTTAGAAGTTCAGTGGATTCAGAATGCATTCAGACCTTTCACTTTCACTTAGTAATTTTTGTTCATCAGTCTGCACAGATCAAGTTAATTTGATTATCTCATAAATAAGCTGTCCCTTATAATCTGGGTGCATGCATATAGCTGTACACACACCCACACACACAGTGGACAGTCCTTTTTACTTTCTGCACACTCTTTGTGTTGTAGATTTAGATTAATAATTTGTTTTTTTTTTTGCATTGCAAATTTATTACATATAGCTTACATTTGAGCTAATCAAATTAATTTGATGAATGATTGGTCTCATTTATCAATATCGGTATGTTGTAGTGTGCCAGGTGCCAGTTTCTAAAACATGGTAAAACATGGTTAAAAGCAGTTTAGATATCGGAGGAGAAGTTTGAAAAAATTTGCTGCTTTTCTTTTTTCTGCATGTTATGTAAAGGGAAAGCCTGTTTTCTCATAGCCCACAACGCTACATTTGTTTAGTTTTATCTTCTCCTGTAGTGTTGTGGGCTAAAGAGTCAGTATGGTCTAAAAGTAGTTAAGGAGTGAGATTTCAAAAGTCCATCACTGCAGGTTCAGATTCCTGGGAGAGTTGCATAACTGTATTGTTTGTAACGTGTGCAGCAGGACAGATTAAGCTTGAAAGGCACTGTACAAATTGATGACTACTATCTACAGTAAGAAGGCTGCAGGCTGCGGCCTACAATTGTCTTATAATTATCATAGTTAATAATCAGTCAGTCAGTGTCCAACCTGCTATATCCTAACACAGAGTCACAGGGGTCTGCTGGAGCCAATCCCAGCCAACACAGGGCACAAGGCAGGAACAAACCCTGGGCAGGGCGCCAGCCCACCACAGATAGTTAATAATTACATAATCTATTTTCATTTCAGATGAATATTTACCTTTTTGTAAAGGTGTGGTATTTTTATTTTTTCACTTTGGGTTCTTTACCCAAGATGAGATGACAAAGCTAATAAACCATTTAGCCCCCCAGTTAGACAAGAATGGTATTAAATTATTGCAAAATGTAAGGAATGATTGCTATATTGTTATTTTCTGCATTTCTTTTTTTTTTTTTACAAACTGACTCTCCCAGTACCTTCATGTGCAGGTTGTCTGCTTTGTAATTCATGCCATGAATTTATTCTGCTGGATATTGTGTTTAGTAGAGTTCTAATTGGGTAGTTTGATTTAGTTAACCATCTTCCTGTCAAATTCTATTTTGTATCGTTCTTTAATAAATGAAGCATCGTTAAAAGGAAGCTTGTAAAGAAATTTACAAGTTAAAAAAATCATTAAATGAAGCAATGCCTTTACCTTAACTACCACTGAAAAGAATATTTAATTAATTTACTTGTAAACAAAAGTAAACTATTTTTTTTTATCGAAAATGTTTACATGTTCTAATTAATGTAGGGAAGTTGTGAATTTTAACATTAGTGCCTATTCCATTGACACAAGACAGGGAAGGTCCATGGATTTATGCAGTTTACATCAATTTGTAACCTCATCCTCTGCATGGCACACAAGAAGCTGAGCTTTTTCAGACCTGATCTCTTTCTTGTGGAAGGTTAAGTTTTTGACTTTTCAAAAGTGCACAGGACTGAATTGCAAAAGACCCCTTTGCTAATGTTACTGCTAGAAACCTGCAAGTCTAAAAGTTGCTGTATATTCACTCAGCTTAAAGTGTATTAATCAAAAGTGAGAAATTTCATTTAGCTTGTCTACAGTAATTTCTAGTGCCTCATTGACATGGACTGCAAATTGTAATAAAGACAAGGATATTTTTTAAAGCCCATTATCTTCAGTTAAATGGAGAAGTGACAAAGTGTAATAGACATTGCATTCCGAGATGCCTAAGACTCAACCAGATTACTGGATAAACACGTTATCTGCAGCTTTATTTCTTTGTTTGCTTCTGCTTCCAATCCTGTCCTTGATTTCTCGCCTCCATGACCTGGAGTTATGTTGTTCCTTATTTGCTATTGATTTTGTTCAAATCAATATAACTTCACTTTTCCCTGTATACTGCAGCACCCTACAGGCAGGAATGACACTGATACACACATCAGCGCTAAATTCCATAGGTTTTTATTTAAATCTCACTAGCCACTTAGTATCTCATAAACCTGATTTATTACAGAGTGCAGCTAAACACAGTTAACCTTTCCCCTCATCCTCCTCTGAGTCCAGTGTCTACCCACAACCTGTGCTACTTTGTGCCAGTGCAACTGAGTTGTACTCCGACATTTCTGATTACTTAAAATGTTACAATTGACATTACTGTGGTAACTCTGCGATTGCATCTGGTTTCCAATTTCCATTGGGTTATGGTGGCCCTTCCAGTAGGTTCTGAAGTTTTAATACTCCTTATTTTCATTATGTAATTCATGTTGTGTTAAAACCTTAAAAGGGTTCTGGGTGGTGGATGTCTTCTCTCGCTATCAATTTCTTTATATGAGACCCTTAAATGCAGCTCTACTACAAGCCAACATTTGTTTTTCTGTTTTTCACATATACCCCTATTTGTGGTGTCTTCTCTGACAATGACTATTTATTCTAGGCGCAATTGTTAAGAATAATCCTTTATTTCTTTGCCACAAAACCTGCTTATTTGCATTTATTTTATACACACTGTCGAAAGAATTAAAAAAGACCTCATCAATAGCAAGTCTTCTGTCTTTAGGAAGGTCTGAGGTACCGTTTCCACTTCCAATTGGCTCTGTCTTCTGCTAGTTTGTCATCTGCACATGTCTTTACCTCATGGAATCTCATTTAGCATTTTATTATTTTGTTTTCTTGTGATCTTTTCTCTTAGAAACCTGCCCTTGATAACTGCCTTCATCAGATCGCATTGGTCAGTCCAGGCCCGCAGTTTTTCTCGGTTCTCTTGACAAACAAACTCCATGAGTTCCCACTTCTCCACATTTAGATAAAGTTGTTTGCTATTTCAATGTATTTTCATTGTCAGACCTGTGTTTCAGACGCTTCCCGTTTCTTTATGTCCTTCTTTCACAGCGTGTACGAGTTGCCAAACTCTTGGCATAGCTCTTCATTGTAAAGATGATTTTATTCAAAGTATTTTGTCACCAGTCGTTTTATTCCTGAATGCTCCTTTTGTGATTTAAATTCAAGTTTTGTTTTCTTTAGACCAAAATCCCAATCCATGAACATGACCATGTTTATATTACAGTTAAAAATACTGCTTTTGACATTGTCTTCCTCATTCATAATGAAAATTGTCTACCAGAACATTGCCTTTTAAACATATTCTGATGTAATCAGATAACTTTGTATCAAATTATAGTAATTAGCAATAGTAGCATTAGGGTGAAGAGAACATGATTTTCCAGTCAAAAGTGCTGCAGTGTCCATTGAGTGGTGTAGTCATGTTATGACCAAGCAAGCAAGAAGAAGGACTAGAGCTTCCCTGGCAACAGGAATGTTCTTTTAGCTTAGCTTTCTGGAAAATCTTTAGGAGGTTATGGGTTCTAGTCCAGAACTAAGTGGATGCCCCCACTGTTCAGGGCAACAGGGAACACTTCCAAAACAACAAGTACACACCTAGACATTGGGTCAAGTTGCAGCTCACCTTGGCCTGCGCCACCGCCATCTACTCAAAGCATCATGATGCTCCAACAATGATGGACTAAAAGCCAGAAGTCTACATGACCATTATCATCAAGTCCTTCCGTGAGAACCCTAAATCCAAAGAGGACTGTTTCATTTATGTTAGGTAGAATGCCCAGAGGGGACTGGTCAGTCTCATGGTCTGGAATTCCTGCAGATTTTATTTATTTTCTTTTTTTTTTGTTTTTTCTGTCCCCCCTGGCCATCGGACCTTACACTTATTCTATGTTGATTAATGTTGACTTATTTTAATTTCTCACTATGTCTTTTATTCTTCTATTCTTCATTATGTAAAGCACTTTGAGCTACATTTTTTTTGTATGAAAATGTGCTATATAAATAAATGTTGTTGTTGTTGTTCACCTCACGTGTACTGTGGATGGTCACAGTGAAACTCTTCTGTATGACTAACTCCTTACACTCACATGGTGTCTCCTGGCACTCTACAGCAGGGGTGGCTACAGGTTTTCATTCTAACAATTTTCTTAATCAGTGACTAGTTTTTGCTACTAATTAATTTCATTTAATGTATATGCTATTTAAGACTCAGACCCATATTAGCAATAGCTGTGTAAGCCTGTGCTGTAAAAAGCTCGGGGTCCTAGAAATGATTTTAAATCGTCGGAAAAAAAATTGAAATGTCAGGTAATTGAAAGAAACTACTTTGGGCCTCTCTCACCTAGGAGGTTTCATTTTGTTGACATGCTCCTCTCACTTCTGTATTAGTGGCAGGAGAAAAAGTAAAAAGAATACCGTTTTGCCGATGTGCCTGCCTCACTTCTGTATTAGCGGCTAAGTGAGTGACACTTTCTTCAGAGGTTTCATTTTGCCAACATGCTGGCCTCGCTTGCATATCCTCGGAGGTGGAGCCCTTACCCCACCTCTCACTTCCGGGCCGGACAGACACACACTCTTCCACGTTTATATACAAGATAAGATGCAAATGATAAAGCAGTTCTACATATAGCTTGTCCCCACTTTCACTCATGTGTAATCATTGTTCACTATTTGTTTTAATTAAGTACTCAGAAGGAAACTGAAGAGAAAGTGAAGAACTGAAAAGTACTCATCCATTTCAAATCACTTGGATGATACGTGTATAATTAGAAAGAAAAAAAAATCCAATATTTAAGAATGAACTAATGCGGTAAAGTTAAAACACTAACGAACCATGAAAGGAAATAAGATCTGTTATTGGTGAGGATTGGCTTCTAATTAAGCACCAGGGTTGGAATAAAAACCTGCAGCCACTATGACTCTCCAGGATCGCAGTTGGCCACCCCTGCTCTAGACAATTCCTCACAACACAGGCTCCTCTACATCCCCCCAGCCACACAGATTCCCTTTGATCTGTCCTCTGGGCATTGCCTTCCATAACTAATTCCATTTTTCTTGGAGGCCCCAATCCTCACTCTCGTCTAATGTTGGACTGCCTACACCCCATGAATGCCAGAGCCTTCCTGTTCATATCTCCTCATGGGGATTGCACAACTCGTGTGTACTCGTGCGATGTACTTTATGCGCCAGTGTTAAAATGGCTATTTATATGTACGCTGTGAGGTTGTAATGTAAAATATTGCAATAATGTTAAATTGTACATGTTTTTAATGTACTTTAATACCATATTACTTAATAGTATGACACAGTCTAGGAGTATCTGAAAATAAACCTGATCCACTTCTCCAGTGCTCATTCATCACCAGTCACACTTTCATCCACTGCAGGTTTTGCACAGGTATCACATTTCACTTCAGTTGTTGAAAGTTCCTTGCAGACAAAGTCATTGAAAGAAGAACATCTCATCGTTGTCATACATACATAAGTGCCCGATTGGTGTACCAAATGCGCCATATGGAACTTGCGTCTGTGCATCGACTCATAAAACCGGCTGGGGAAACACTGGAGGGAAACCACTGTGTGATATGGTACTTGTAGTGAATCAAGCTGAGGATAGATGGCGGACGCTACTGGTAGGTTCAAATAAAAGGATGTTAGACAAAAGTATCTGAGATTGGTGTTCAAAATACACCCTAGTTCAGGGTCAATAGAACCTTCCAGAAGGCAGTGGAAAGGCTTTCCATTTAATTCTGATTTCCTTGTGGACATGTCGCTAACTCTCTAGGTAGCTGGCCCCCATCCACTCTATCATAGCTTATCATTTATAATATTAGTCTTAATTATGCAGTAGACACTCTTAAAACATTATTTTAATAATTAATTTATTTTATAATTTACTGAAAATATTTTTAGAAACTTTTAGCAGATTGTGGAGTTGAACAAAAAAGGCCTTTTTTATACAGTTGTGTTGTATGTGCAAATAAAACTTAAATAGTTAAATGCTGTCAAACTAAAAATAATTAGTTTTTTCTTATTTGATAAAGGTGTTTGAGCTTTGCTTTTAGGATAAAAATCTTTGAAAGTTTCACTAACATATTATTAAAATACCAGAACATATTATAAATTAACTGCTGCATAACTTCTGCTTTTTGTAGTTGTATACAACATACTTTAATGAAAATAAATGTATATAATTTATATATTATATTTAGACATTAGTTATTTATTTATAATATTGTTATCTTGTCTTATTTTTAAAAAATAAATGGTAAATTGACAAATGTGTGTTCTCAAATATAGAAGATTTCAAAGAGGAGAATGAGATGCCAATGAGAAATTTGGCAACATGCATTTTTTTTGGATTGACACCATTTCTGTGTGAAAAATGTCCAATTGTTCCATTCCAACAAAAGCTCCATCATTGTACTCGGGCAAATCAGACTGCTAACTGATTTGACAGGAAAATAATGATGACGGCACTTATGCTGACATGTAATTATGCAGCATATTATTTCTAATATTAATCTAAAGCAGCAGATGCAAGAGAAAAGGAATGTTTTTATTGTCTCAAATACTTACAGAATTTTTAATGCCTAACCCACATCCTTTAAGCCCTCCATTTATTTTCAGGTCCGGCTTTCTTTATTTTTGGGTCATGAAGAGGCAAATTGTATTCCAGCAGGAACAGCAGTTAGGCAAAAATCAACCGTGGGGAGGACGCCTGTTCATCAAAGGGGCATGACTTACACATCCACACCCTCATTTATCATTTTGATTTGTCAGTTGGGACAGACGGCTGTGGCTCTTTCCTGGCCTGGGAGGCCAATAAACGGGAAGGACCAGGGGAGTAGATGTGCACAGGACACTGTCTCCCCCAGAGCACTAGAGGGCGGCAGCCCCCTTGGGTTGCTGTGAGTCCACAGATTCTTGCAGGGCATGCTGGGATTTGGAGTTCAGTGTAGTCCTGTTGGGTTCTGTGGAGGCCACCAGGGGGAGCTGCAGAGCCTTACTTTGGGTTTCCACCACACCTGGGAGTACATCCAGATAACGCTGATAAGCCACCTGAAGTACTCTCAGGTGCAGCATAAAGGGAACTGACCTCACTTCACTCAGAGAGCCAGAGTCGGGAGGACGAGGGTGGAGTGCCAGTGGAGGTGGAAATGCGAGGAAGAAGAAAGAGAAAAGAAAAGGAAATGCTGTGTGCTGTTTATGGTACTGTACTGTAGGGGGAACAAAAGACATTTCCCATGGAAAAGAAAATGTGTGTTGCAAAGGCTTGCGCCTAGAGTCTGTCTGTGTCGGGGTTTGGTGGGTGGTGTGCCTCCTGGTGGCCACACAATTAAATTAAGAGCATCGCAAACAACTTAAAGTTTTATTCATACAAAGGAGAACACTATTCTAGCCAACAAATAACCCTAAGCCTAAGTGCTTTAAGGCCCTTATTCATAACTTTCATACAATTTTCGTATCTTCCTTTTCCAATATATTTTCAAAGGGAATTTACAGCTTGTCCCAGTAGCAATAGGTGGAATACAGAAAGCAACACTGGAGGCCACTCTCTTTTAGCATCCTGTGAGATACATTTAAAGATACTGCTGTTGGCATGGGTAGAGCTCCTTAGTGGATACGCTAAGTTGCTAAAATAAAGGTTATTTTATTTTTAATTCCTCAATCATTTTTCTAAGGCCACAACTAATATAACAAATGCAATAATCAAATCAACCCTAAACAATTCTGTGCTGCGTGTAACCTCTTGCTAAAACAGAGTAACATTTTATATGACCTTAATCACAGATGTTTAGTGTTTCAGATTTAACTTAAGAGATGTTATTTCAGCTTGTATATTTTGTGTACATTTTCCTCTTTTATAGGTCAGATAGCCACTCTTGATAGTCAGTCTGAGTTGTCGAAAGGGAAGCACATGTGACACACCAGTCTGCGACACACTAGTCTCAGAAAATTTCTATCACATACGTCCCTGTTACAAAATATTTAATTAACAAAAGCAAAATATATGTTTCTTTCATAAAGTAAAATAAAAAACACTTTCAAAATATTTACAAAACAACACCAACTTTCAAAACAATTAACACAATCCCCATTGTACCTGCATATGCCATTCATACAATTTTTAACTTGTTAAATAACATAAGAAATTGCTTATTTTACTGCAATTACAATGAGTAAAAAAAAGGCATGGCTGCTGGTTTACAAAGCCCACAATGATTTGGCTCCTGTACTTCCGAACAAAGTTATTTTTATTTTAGGATCAGAAGATGAAACTGTGTCAAAACCCAAAGAGATAAACTAATCTTTTGCCAAGCCAGAAATGTGAAGCTTGAATCAGAATCATAAGCCACAATTTAAGTCAAAACACACAGAAGAAAAATACTACAAATAGATTTGCACGATAAATCTTTAGTTTTATCCAAACGCAGATATCAAAAGAGCATACGATATGATCCTTACATGACGTCATGTGAGCACGCTCCTGAGGACTTCTGCGAAATTGGCTTTGGTGGCTAAGTAGTAAGGATGATGACAAAATATGTTAGGGGTTCAAAGTTCAATTCCTCATTTTTTCATTTCTAGAATAACAGTTCATATTAAGCATTTTGATGACAAAGCAAATCTACTGGACGATGCCATGTCAGTAAATATTAATGAGGTTTAGCATAAGTCACCTTCAAGGAAAGGGAAGTATTTGTAAGAATATAAGTGATGTTTTCAGGTTCTTCTGTGCCACCACCAACTGATCAAAGTTCTGTGCAGCCACCTGTGATATCCGAGTGAAAGCGAATACCTTAACTTGTCACAAGACCCACTGCTTCAGATTTTCTAAGATGAATCTTAAGAACCAATAAAGAACAACATAAGAACATTTATGTTATCAGGATTGGAGGTCTTTTGGCCTGGAACCCCTTTTTTTTTTCTCCATCCTGAACATCCGATCTTATCATCAGACTGTCATTTTGAAACTTGAACAAAATCCATAGTATGGACTTTATTTCTCTCAATTATACATCCTTCTTTGTAAGAGTTCATCATTGACCTTCTGTATACTATTTATTCCTTATCATTCTGATCTAAATTGAATGTGTTTTTCTTTGCATGTAACAACTTACAGCTACATCCTTTGAACGAAAATGAAAAAAAATGTTTTCACAGTGTGTACTGGTCAACCATTGGTGGCCCTGTATGAGTGTCGGTGTAAGTTAGGGTTGCCAGATTAGAAAATTAGAAATACGGGACACTCTTAAAATCTCTCTCTATATTAATATATATATATATATATATATATATTGTGAACGATAGGGGGCGCCCTCGCTCCCTTGAACCCCTATCCACGACTCCAGACACCAGGTAAAAGTCCTCAAGTTGACTTTATTTTCTTGCCACAGTGCACAAAGCACACTCTCCTCCACAATACTCATAAATTACAATAAACCACAATAATAAACAAATAAACCAATCCTCCAGCTCCCAGACGCGTTGCCACCCTTCCACCCAGCTCAGCTCATTGTCTGTGAGTTCCCAAAGTCCTTTTATAATCCCTGACCCGGAAGTGTTCTCAATCCCCAGTCCATGTGATCCTCAATCACTTCCGGGTCAGGTAAAAGCTCTTTTCTTCAACCCGGAAGTCCGTCGCTCTTCCTGTGACGAACCTCCGGGTCACAGGGCACGAAGAAGCCCTCGGTCCTCCCTGCAGCTCCCTCCTGTGGCCCCCACGGCATCCAGCAGGGCTTTGCATAAAAACTCCAATGTCCATGATGCCCTGCTGGTCTTCTGGGGACCTCCACGCTGCAAGGAGGGCTCCACCTGGCGGCTTGGGGGTATTGGCGGGATAAATGGCCGGCCATCCATTACTATATATATATATATATATCTTTATACATGCTCCCTATACACACAGACCAATATATTCTATAAGAGTAGAGACATAAGTTAAAAAAATAAAGCAAGGAGTGGGTTATGAGGAAAACAAAAGTAAAATCATTTGAAAATTATATAATACAAAGTAAAAAAAAAATCTGTAAAAGTGAAATCATTTGAAAATATTTATTTAATACAGACAACAGACAAATATTATTATTATTTAATACAGGCAGTTAGAAAAAAAGTGGGCCATGGCAAGTAGTAACAACACACTTTGTTGACAGTCGCTGTATGTTGCAATGCTGATCCACAACTGCACAGCAGCGCGGCTGGAGAGCAAAACGGTAAGAGTGTCGCTGTCCTCAGCCAACCACAGCAACTAAACAAGCTGCAAACAGACAGCAAACACTAGTTTCTTCGTTATATTTGAGTTATTTTCATCAAGAGAATCTGAGAAAAGAAAGTATAATTACTTATAAAGTTACAACTAAGTACCGTAAGAAAGTAGTAAAAATATATTTTTATTACGAAATTTAAAAATGAACTAAATACGGGACATTTGGGGAAAGATCAGTAAGGGACAGGGGACAAGATTATGAAATATGGGACATGTCCCGTATATAAGAGACGTCTGGCAACCCTAGCGTAAGTGACACCTACAATGAACTCGAGCCCCATCCGCGAATTACTCCTGTTTTGCCAACAATGTAGCAATGATTTTAAATTTGACTAACTGAGCTTAAGAGTATCACATCGCATGCAAATAACACAGTAAAATTCTTACTTTACTTAATTTATGTAACCATGTAACACTATGTTATGTGCTATAAATGATCATATTTTAATGTTGCTATTAAAAATTAACATCTTTTGACACTATACTTTTCTAACTTGCATCATGAAAAACTAAAACTATTAGTTCTTTTTTGAGATGGCTGTTTAAGTGAACTAAAAATTGAATAATGCAAACAATTTCCTCATGATATAAATTATATTCTCAGATTTAAATTTGAATATTGTTTAATGCAAATAAAGCTATTCCTGAATTTAAATAATGCTAATGTCTAATGCCTAAGCAATGCACATTTCCAAATTTGTTCATGCAGAGCGGCTTTGCATTATAATTAAAAATGTGTTCCCTTTTCTCCAAGCCCATACTTTACAAATGGTAAACATACCTGTACATTTTAATAGATACATTCTTGTTAAAATGCTTGGTAAAGATTTTATTGAACTTCTCTCAACATTTATTTTTGACTCACCACTCACAATATGTGTCTGCTGTGACACATAACATACTATCACTATTTATCTCATCGGCTCTACTTTATGAGTTCCCTCTGCAATCTGCCTGCACAAAAAAAACATGTTCTCCTAAAGAGCTCTGGGAATCATATTTATAAAGGACAGATGAAATTCACTTCTACTTAATCAATTCTAGACAACTCGCAACCATTCAAATTGTTACAGTCTCCAATCACTGTGAAAAGTAACGTTTATTTTAGAATATAAACCATATATATTTATATCAATAGGGAAATTCTTGAATGCATCTGAGAAAACTATGTTGTTATATAAATACTGTATAGTCCTTACTATTATTTGACTGACACCTTTATCCAAGGCAAGTTAAAACATGTGAGAATAAAATTACTGATAGATTTTTGAGTTTTAATTTTAACAATTGATTTTTACTTGTTCATTTTAGTTGTACATTTTTACCTGAACTTTGGCGTCTCTATCGGTTTTTCCCAAAAACATATCTTTTAGTTTTCTGGTCATTAATTGTCCAGATAAACCAGGTTTAAGCAGTTGTGTTTCATCCACTATGTGTGCTGGGGTGCAAATCTGCCATGTTGGGGCATCTGCTAACAGTGAAGTGTGCTGAAATTTTCTGTGACTCCAGATTAGACTTAATGCACTTTTCATTAGCTAATCAGCAGTGTTGAAAAGTATCAGGTTAGGTCATTGAGGAAAATGCCTTCATCAAAATGGACACATGACATTAAATTTCCACATTCATTTGAGATGAGGACACCTGCCAAAAAGTTTAACAGTAAACAGTTAGGACCAGATAAGGCAGAAAAGCAGAAATTGGCTGACCATGGCAAAGCTTATTTGAGGACATTCTATCTACCGTATATACTCACGTATAAGTCGGGTCTTGAAACCTGAAAAATCGATCATAAAACCAGACCCGACTTATACACCCATTCAAAAATGTGACACTTAAATATATATATAGATTTTTTTACATCTTCTTGCCTCCTCCAGTCTTGCATCAGTTTCTCAGACTCATCGAATTTTGTTGCAGCAGCACAGTTACCGATTTCTTTCGCTACTTCAGCGATGTTTAATTTAAAACCAGCTTCATATTTTCTTCTGATTGAACATTCCATGGTAGATAAGGGATGCTCTTACGACCGACATTATAAAATACTGAAAATTATACGGTAAAATCAAGTCCCGACTTCTCCGCCAGTATATATGGTATATGAGCACAAACCCATTATTGGAATGATCCTGTGGCAGAGCTACCAAGAGGACTTCAGTTCTCAGCAGTTAGCGAAACAGTGCTGGGAAATAGAGTGCAGCTTAAGTGAAGAGGAAAGGATTACGGATGAGCTGCAGTGGTCTTTCTCACACACTTTCCCAGGGTACTCTGCTTGATACCTGAACATTACAAGGTGGCATGGTTTTTGTTTGTGTAGAATGTATCCATTTATGGTACAGTCTGTCAACTTTGGATATGCATATCCTAAAGAATAACATTCTCCATAGTTGATTTACTACATATTTCACAGTACCAGAGTAAGATTACAGCATTTGGACAACACTGAACAGTAAGAGGAACTCCTGATTACAATGGCGCATTTCACATACTGCTGGAAATTCCATAATTTTAAGGTATAATAAAGAAAAACATTGGCTACGTGTTTTATTACTGGGATGACTGGTGATGCCACCCCCATATGTGGGGGTCAAAACACAATAGCTTTAATGGTTTAGTTCCTAAATTTCTGTTTATGTACAGCTTGAAATTAATTTTCAAACTCATTGTTTACTTTTGTAGCTTTCCCTAATAATGGCTAAGAGACATATTTGGTAGGATAATGTATCACTAGACTTTACATGAAAAAAAGATCATTCTTATTTTTCTGGTATTGTTTCATTTCAAGTAGCAAAATCCCAATAGGTGCTGCTTTCAGAAGATGTTTAGCTAGTAATAAACATTCACTCACTACTGCTGGAAAAGCCTTTCATTTTTGTGTACCCGCATGAAATATTCTATTAGATTATCAGAAGATAAGCAAGATAATGAACTAAATGTGACATGTACTGAAAAAAATGCAACCTCACACATATACGTATAAGCATGTTTTTGCAGCTGTAGTGGGTACAGTTCATCAATCAGGCTAAGCAGATATATTAACTCTATTTGAATTTCCTTTATATACTGCATTAGTACTTTGCAAAATACTTTCATGCTTAGAAGTTTGTGCTGAATACATTAATCAAAGAATAATGTATTGGATAGCATATATTATAAGACTTTAATGTACCCTAAGTAGAACGTGTGGGTTTTATGCCAATATAGAATGAGCTCCTAGTGCTTAGTTTTTATACATTTATAAAATACAGCCTTCAGAATACTTACAGTACTATTTGTCTGTTAATCCCGGACTACAGGTATGCACTAAATGAGGTTTAGCTAAACTCCAATTCTAACCAAGAAAGTTAGCACCATGGAACGTTCCTAAACTGTTCTCTGTACTCTGATATTGTAAATAAACATAACTTTTTATTTGTAATTTTATTATTACTATTTTAATTTAAGAACAGTAAATTAACAGGTTAACAGCAGTTACTCACAGAATACAGTTTAAGGGCAGCTTGAAATCACAGCCGTTGTGTTAAATAATGGCAACTGAGGCAAGTCCCATTTTTCCCAGCGCTTATCCACCATATGTATATTCTTACTAAACATAAGCAGATGTAGTTACTCTACATAGAATACATGTTGCAATACATCTTGTATCTTGTTGGTACCCAGCCGGGACACCCAGGAGGACCGGAGGAGGGCTTGCACCACGAGGAGGTGACCGCCCTGTTTGCTTTGGGGACCACGGGTACAGAGCTTTGAAGTTCAACTCTGTAGGGGCCCGTGGTCACCGCCAAGGGGTGCCTTCGGAGCCCTGAACCTCAGCACTTCCGCCACACCCGGAAGTGCTGGGGGGAAGAGGACTGGGGACACCCAGAGTGCTTACGGGTACGCAGCCAGCACTTCCGTCACACAGGGGAGTGCCGGCAGAAGAGTGTCGGGAAGTACCTGGAGTACATCCGGGCGTGTATATAAGGGGCCGCCTCCCTCCGTTCAATGGCTGGAGTCGGGTGGAAGTGGACAGAGTCTTGGAGGAGAGGAGTGGAGACGGTCAGGAGAAGAGAAAAGGCATTTGGAAAGTGATTGGTGCTGTGGCATCGGGGTGTGCGTGTTCCACTGTATGTAAATATTGTAAATAAACGTGTGTTGGGTGACAAAACAATGTCTGCCTGTCTGTGTCCGGCCTGGTTCTGGTCCGGCTGTCCGTTTGTCTGTCCAGGATTTTAAATCACCTGTAGCTCGCAAAACGTTTGACCTATTGGCCTGAAGTTTGGTACACATATACTACGTGACATCTACTGTCCGCTTTCGGGGTGATGATTGACCCACAAGGTTATTCCTCTTTTCATTTTTATTTTATTTTATAGCAGAATCAATACTTGGCATCGGCCAGCAGGTGCAACACGTATGGGCACCGTTCTCATCCCTACCACTTTCGCCGTCACTTCCCATACCCATTCATACCTTAAGTCATTCTTGAGGCAGATTGAAGAATTAAGGAAAACGTACTTAGTAATTGCAACACAAACACTGACTTAATCACTTTTAACGTGAAAAGATGGCAATGAAAGAAGAGAAAAAGTGGGCCGCTAGGGTGGAGAAAAGAAGAATTGCTCAGGAAGCAGCAAGAGCATCAACCTCTGAGTAAATGAATGCTAAACATAAAGAGAAAGAGTAGGAAAACTAGGATTGCTCAAGTCAAGTGCATTCACTGCACGTCATCAAGCAGTGAGCCGTTACTGGTAGTTCATAATACAATACTCTCAAGACGCCATTCATCTTTGGAATAACGGGCAAAATAAAACATTTTTTTGGAAAAAATATGAAAAAAATTAAAAAGATTTGTATAAAATCTAATTGAAAACAATACAATATATACACTTTTTCACCTCTTTTCTTTGAGCCAAATATACATTTTTATCGACATTTGCGATTGTGAATTGAATGCTAAACTGAACTCCACTATTTTGCTCATCTTTATACTTCTCTAAATACCTTGGCAATTATCTGATCTCTGTCCAGCAAAATAAAATATGTATGCCCTTTCTAGCTAAACTCACGCGGTGCAAATTTACAAGGCATTTCAAAGTCATTGTACCTGTAACCTTCACCACTATAACTGCCACAAGCAAACAAATCAAGAGCATCCGCACAGAATTGTTGAAATAAGGGCACCAACATCAAGGTCAGGGGAAACATGGTTACTACCGGACTCTGCTCTATCGCCCGCAGCCTGAAGGATACAACACACAGGTGTGACATCTGCGTCAATCCCAATACAATACTATATGTGAAAAATCATTTACCATTTTGACACTTGAAAGCTTGCCATGAAGCAAAGTTGTGTAAGTTACAATTCAGAGGTCTTTGAAAAATTTTAAATGAAAATATTTCTTACCATTTTAAAGGCAGTATATAGATTAGGAACTTGATATGTATGAAACTCTTGAGGTTCATACTTAACTCTCATTTATTTATTTTTGTATTATCATTTCGTAATGTAAAAAAAAATACTCTTGTATGAAATATCCTGACCAATGTGACACTTGACATGATCACCTCATCACCTCAACCACTGGCCCTGCTTCAGATGATTATATGCTGCTATTAAGGTTTAAAGCAGGAAAATTTATAGCATCATCATCTTGATCTTTAAGCTGTCTGAACATGTGGTAACTCTGGAAACAAAGAACAAAATTTGATTATTCTATACTATTTGGAAAGAGCAAGTATTCTACATCGTTTTTTTTCATTCTATGATAATACCTGCTTGAAGGGTAGATCAGAAGTGTACATTTTTATTTGTCAGCTCGGTGGGATTCTTCAGACAAGACAGACTTATGACAAAATATAGGCCACCTAACTCCTACTGTTATAGCCCCTTATTTGTCATTTCTTATGTATTCCTTGAGGCATCTCTGAAAACATGGCGGGTCAGACAAGAGATATTTTGATTTAGTGTGAAAAAAGGTTTATGCTCTTTGTCAGCAAGGTTTAGGTGCTCGGTTAGGTACTGTTCTATTTCTTTGCTTGTAAGCAACAATGATGTGATTTTGCCAAAGGCTTTTAACAACTATTCTCCAACGCTTTGATGTAATGTTATGGAATATTTTAAGACTCTAGAAATGTTTGTTTTAAATTTCAAACTATTGTTTGTTGCATGTTGATTACGTATACTCCCATAATCAGGATGAAATTTCAGAACACCTTTTTTTCAGAACTACTATTAAATGAGCATATCAGTGCAATGGTTATTGCTGCCTCTTCGCAGATTCTGTATCCTTGGTTTAAACTCCAAGCCTAGACATTGTCCCTATGCAATTTTCACATTCTCCCTGTGTTTGTATTGGTTTTCACTGCGGTACTCAGGTTGTCTACCCACATCCCCAAACCTGCAGGTTAGGTTAATTGAGGATTCCAATGTGATCCTCCAGTCATGTTACCTTTGTTAGTCTGCTGAACCTCAGAGTACGCAAAGAAGAGCAGATGGGAGACATTCAATTACATCCCACTACCTCAAGTTTTTTTCGTGTTTGGAAGCATTACCTGGCAGTCCATGGAGGTCACCAAATATCTGTAGATGATGAAGAACTTTGAAACAAGTCCCGTAAAGGCCTACGACAGATCGTTCCTGAAATGTTTGCTAGCATCATCGCAATGTGAAACTTATATATAACAAATAATTAGATAGATAGATAGATAGATAGATAGATAGATAGATAGATAGATAGATAGATAGATAGATAGATAGATAGATACTTTATTAATCCCAATGGGAAATTCACAATTACCACAGTATGTAAGGAAAACCACCTAGCCCTATCAATTCAGTCCCTGTTATATCTTTTCAACAAGCTCTTATCAAACTTTGTTTCTACCAGGAGGCATCATCAACAGGTATACTCCCTTCTTGGTATCCAAAAGAAAAGCTGAATCATGAAAGAAGAGCTTCACATAGGCATCCTTGTCTGAGTTTCAGCAGATTTCCCACAAAAAAAATGGAACTATGCAATCAAAGGAGATTAAGGACCATATTTTTTATAAACTATGACAGCACTTAAAATGTTTTTCGCCAGCACTTTATATTTGATTAGTGTATAAAGTTTACTTATAGACTTAAGATTAATGATGTTTTATTTTCGAGCTGACTTTGGAATTGTTTTTTGACAGGGAAGATGCTTGTATCGGAGTTAACGCGTAAGTCAGTGCTGATGGGAATTGTAGAGCAGGTCCTTTTGCAATGGAGCACGACTATGCAACAGCATCTGCTCCTTGCCAGTATATATAACTGAACGTAACTGCAATGTGATTAAAGTATTTTTTACTATCTTTAAATGCTTTGTGTCAATATGTTTCATAACTCACTTACCACCAACATGAGAAACTTGAAAACAATGAGGAGACAGATGATCGCTAGTTAAGCACAAATCGTATTTGATAGTCTTTCCCTAATTTTGATCCTCTTGTTGTGTAGTGCTTTTCAATAATACTTAGCCTATTGATAAAATGTATTGGGAGTCAAAGTAGAGAAGTGGAATAACATGATCCAATGCTAGCTAAATGACAGGATTTACTCACAGGTGTGTCACCTCTGAATTTTGTGAGATGGGATAATTATTTGTTCAGCTGGCAACACCTTAGTGTGCTCTTGTTACAGTTTCTAGAGAAAAACTTTCTGTATGAATTTGTAGAGTGCTTCTAACTGTGCCTGTCTGTTTGACTAAGGCATTCTGTGCCATTTCTACCCAGCACATTACTAGACGGATGAGATCACACAACAGTTTTTTTTTTTTTATCAGCAGTGTTATATTGTATGGATTGGTGATTCTAAATTGGCCCTAGTGTGTGCTTGGTGTGTGGGTGTGTTTGTGTGTGTCCTGTGGTGGGTTGGCACCCTGCCCGGGATTGGTTCCTGCCTTGTGCCCTGTGTTGGCTGGGATTGGCTCCAGCAGGCCCCCGTGACCCTGTGTTCAGATTCAGCGGGTTGGAAAATGGATGGATGGATGTTATATTGTATACGAGAAGTCCTATTTAATGATCAGATATTCGCCAAAGACTTTTAATCTGTTTATCTATTTTGGGAACTTTAAATATTCAAAAGATATAGTTGTGCTAAAGATTATACCATTTATCTGTATGCTAACTGTTGCCGCCTAATGTACTTCTTAGGTCTGTTATGCAAATGTATCCAACTTATTTAAGATCATTTTTTTTATTATGATAGATAGATAGATAGATAGATAGATAGATAGATAGATAGATAGATAGATAGATAGATAGATAGATAGATAGATAGATAGATACTTTATTAATCCCAATGGAAAATCACATAATCCAGCAGCAGTATACTGATACAAAGAAACAATATTAAATTAAATAGTAATAAAATGAAAAAAATGAAAAATTTTTTATATAAAATTAATGATAGCATTTACTCCTGGGTGGAATTGAAGAGTTGCATAGTGTGGGGGAGGAACGATCTCCTCAGTCTGTCAGTGGAGCAGGACGGTGACAAAAGTCTGTCACTGAAGCTACTCCTCTGTCTGGAGATGACACTGTTCAGTGGATGCAGTGGATTCTTCATGATTAACAGGAGTTTGCTTAATGCCCGGCTCTGCCACAGATGTTAAACTGTCTAACTTTAATCCTACAATGGAGCCTGCCTTCTTAACAAGTTTGTCCAGGCGTGAGGCGTCTTTCATCTTTATGCTGCCACCCTAGCACACCACTACGTAGAAGAGGGCACTCACCACAACCGTCTGGTAGAACATCTGCAGCATCTTACTGCAGATGTTGAAGGATGCCAACCTTCTCAGAAAGTATAGTCTTTTCTGGCCTTTCTTACATAGAGCATCAGTATTGGCAGTCCAGTCCAATTTGTTTCATCTAGCGGCAAATATACAGGCGATAAGAACCTGGACACAAATAGAAGAACATATACAGGCATGGACCGCAATAGAAGTAAAATCCTGCAGTACTTCTTTGTATTCCTTGCTCTGCTCCAATAAACACACGTTATCGGCAATACACTAATAACCCAATGGGAAATTCACAATTACCACAGTATGTAAGGAAAACCACCTAGCCCTATCAATTCAGTCCCTGTTATATCTTTTCAACAAGCTCTTATCAAACTTTGTTTCTACCAGGAGGCATCATCAACAGGTATACTCCCTTCTTGGTATCCAAAAGAAAAGCTGAATCATGAAAGAAGAGCTTCACATAGGCATCCTTGTCTGAGTTTCAGCAGATTTCCCACAAAAAAAATGGAACTATGCAATCAAAGGAGATTAAGGACCATATTTTTTATAAACTATGACAGCACTTAAAATGTTTTTCGCCAGCACTTTATATTTGATTAGTGTATAAAGTTTACTTATAGACTTAAGATTAATGATGTTTTATTTTCGAGCTGACTTTGGAATTGTTTTTTGACAGGGAAGATGCTTGTATCGGAGTTAACGCGTAAGTCAGTGCTGATGGGAATTGTAGAGCAGGTCCTTTTGCAATGGAGCACGACTATGCAACAGCATCTGCTCCTTGCCAGTATATATAACTGAACGTAACTGCAATGTGATTAAAGTATTTTTTACTATCTTTAAATGCTTTGTGTCAATATGTTTCATAACTCACTTACCACCAACATGAGAAACTTGAAAACAATGAGGAGACAGATGATCGCTAGTTAAGCACAAATCGTATTTGATAGTCTTTCCCTAATTTTGATCCTCTTGTTGTGTAGTGCTTTTCAATAATACTTAGCCTATTGATAAAATGTATTGGGAGTCAAAGTAGAGAAGTGGAATAACATGATCCAATGCTAGCTAAATGACAGGATTTACTCACAGGTGTGTCACCTCTGAATTTTGTGAGATGGGATAATTATTTGTTCAGCTGGCAATTCTCAAAACACCTTAGTGTGCTCTTGTTAATGTTTCTAGAGAAAAACTTTCTGTATGAATTTGTAGAGTGCTTCTAACTGTGCCTGTCTGTTTGACTACGGCATTCTGTGCCATTTCTACCCAGCACATTACTAGACGGATGAGATCACACAACAGTTTTTTTTTTTTTATCAGCAGTGTTATATTGTATGGATTGGTGATTCTAAATTGGCCCTAGTGTGTGCTTGGTGTGTGGGTGTGTTTGTGTGTGTCCTGTGGTGGGTTGGCACCCTTCCCGGGATTGGTTCCTGCCTTGTGCCCTGTGTTGGCTGGGATTGGCTCCAGCAGGCCCCCGTGACCCTGTGTTCAGATTCAGCGGGTTGGAAAATGGATGGATGGATGTTATATTGTATACGAGAAGTCCTATTTAATGATCAGATATTCGCCAAAGACTTTTAATCTGTTTATCTATTTTGGGAACTTTAAATATTCAAAAGATATAGTTGTGCTAAAGATTATACCATTTATCTGTATGCTAATTGCTGCCACCTAATGTACTTCTTAGGTGTTATGCAAATGTATCCAACTTATTTAAGATCATTTTTTTTATTATGATAGATAGATAGATAGATAGATAGATAGATAGATAGATAGATAGATAGATAGATAGATAGATAGATAGATAGATAGATAGATACTTTATTAATCCCAAGGGGAAAATCACATAATCCAGCAGCAGTATACTGATACAAAGAAACAATATTAAATTAAATAGTAATAAAAATGAAAAAAAATGAAAAAAATTAAAATAAAATTAATGATAGCATTTACTCCCCCGGGTGGAATTGAAGAGTTGCATAGTGTGGGGGAGGAACGATCTCCTCAGTCTGTCAGTGGAGCAGGACGGTGACAAAAGTCTGTCACTGAAGCTACTCCTCTGTCTGGAGATGACACTGTTAAGTGGATGCAGTGGATTATTCATGATTGACAGGAGTTTGCTTAGTGCCCGTCGCTCTGCCACAGATGTTAAACTGTCCAACTTTAATCCTACAATAGAGCCTGCCTTCTTAACAAGTTTGTCCAGGCGTGAGGCGTCTTTCATCTTTATGCTGCCACCCCAGCACACCACCACGTAGAAGAGGGCACTCACCACAACCGTCTGGTAGAACATCTGCAGCATCTTACTGCAGATGTTGAAGGATGCCAACCTTCTTAGAAAGTATAGTCTTCTCTGACCTTTCTTACATAGAGCATCAGTATTGGTAGTCCAGTCCAATTTGTTTCATCTAGCGGCAAATATACAGGCGATAAGAACCTGGACACAAATAGAAGAACATATACAGGCATGGACCGCAATAGAAGTAAAATCCTGCAGTACTTCTTTGTATTCCTTGCTCTGCGCTCCAATAAACACACGTTATCGGCAATACACTAATAACCCAATTGTGCTCCACTCACTTAGAATCTGGAACCAATGTAGAAAGCATTTTAAGACGGAGAAGCTTCTTTCTGTGGCACCCCTGCAAAAGAACCACCTCTTTCAACCCTCACAAACATATGCAGTTTTTAATATCTGGAAAAAATTTGGAATTAACTTGCTTAGAGATCTTTATATAGACAACGTCTTTGCATCCTATGAACAATTACATTCCAAATTTAACATTCCAGCTACAAATTTCTTTCACTATCTTCAAATCAGGAACTTTGTTAAACAGAACCTTCCAGATTTTCCTCATCTTGCACCCTCATCCACGCTGGAAAAATTATTGCTCAATTTCAAGGAGTTAGACTCCATCTCTACAATATATAAAATCCTTTTACAATCCCTTCCTTTCAAAGATCCAAGAGGACACTGGGAAAATGACCTCTCAATTAATATATCAGAAAAGGAGTGGAAAGTAGCAATGCAGAGAATTCACTCAAGCTCCATATGCGCAAAGCATACAATTATACAACTCAAAATTATATATCGAGCACATCTGTCTCGACTAAAACTCTCCAAAATGTTTCCAGGGCATGATCCAACCTGTGAACGCTGCAAATTAGCTCCAGCCTCACTAGGTCACATGTTCTGGGCCTGCTCCAAATTAACATTATTCTGGACAAAAATTTTTAATTACCTCTCAGACAGCCTTGGACTCACAATCCCTCCTAACCCATTAACAGCTGTGTTTGGGGTTCTTCCAGAGGGTCTTAAAGTGGAGAAAGACAAACAAATTGTGATTGCATTCACTACACTGTTGGCACGCAGACTTATTTTGATAAACTGGAAGAACCCAAACTCTCCTCTTTAAGTCAGTGGGAAACTGATGTGTTATATTATTTAAAATTGGAAAAATCAAATACTCAGTTAGAGGATCTGTGCAGATTTTTTCAAAACATGGCAGGATCTAATCAGTAATATTTTGAAATGATTTTATAAAGCACAGAGAATTTGTTGATTTAGATATTTTTACAAGCCTTAAATTTTACAAGACGGATGAGATCACACAACAGTTTTTTTTTTATCAGCATGTTATATTGTATGGATTGGTGATTCTAAATTGGCCCTAGTGTTGGTGTGTGGGTGTGTTTGTGTGTGTCCTGTGGTGGGTTGGCACCCTGCCCGGATTGGTTCCTGCCTTGTGCCCTGTGTTGGCTGGGATTGGCTCCAGCAGGCCCCGTGACCCTGTGTTCGGATTCAGCGGGTTGGAAAATGGATGGATGGATGTTATATTGTATACGAGAAGTCCTATTTAATGATCAGATATTCGCCAAAGACTTTTAATCTGTTTATCTATTTTGGGAACTTTAAATATTCAAAAGATATAGTTGTGCTAAAGATTATACCATTTATCTGTATGCTAACTGTTGCCGCCTAATGTACTTCTTAGGTCTGTTATGCAAATGTATCCAACTTATTTAAGATCATTTTTTATTGTATACTGATACAAAGAAACAATATTAAATTAAATAGTAATAAAAAGAAAAAAATGAAAAAAAATTATATAAAATTAATGATAGCATTTACTCCCCCGGGTGGAATTGAAGAGTCGCATAGTGTGGGGAGGAACGATCTCCTCAGTCTGTCAGTGGAGCAGGACGGTGACAAAAGTCTGTCACTGAAGCTACTCCTCTGTCTGGAGATGACACTGTTCAGTGGATGCAGTGGATTCTTCATAACAGGAGTTTGCTTAATGCCCGTCCTCTGCCACAGATGTTAAACTGTCAACTTTAATCCTACAATGGAGCCTGCCTTCTTAACAAGTTTGTCCAGGCGTGAGGCGTCTTTCATCTTTATGCTGCCACCCCAGCACACCACCACGTAGAAGAGGGCACTCACCACAACCGTCTGGTAGAACATCTGCAGCATCTTACTGCAGATGTTGAAGGATGCCAACCTTCTCAGAAAGTATAGTCTTCTCTGACCTTTCTTACATAGAGCATCAGTATTGGCAGTCCAGTCCAATTTGTTATCCAGCTGCACTCCCAGATATTTAAAGGTCTGCACCCTCTGCACACAGTCACCTCTGATGATCACAGGGTCCATGAGGGGCCTAGGCCTCCTAAAATCCACCACCAGCTCCTTGGTCTTGTTGGTGTTAAGATGTAAGTGGTTTGAGTCGCACCATTTAACAAAGTCTTTGATTAACTTTCTGTACTCCTCCTCCTGCCCACACCTGATGCAGCCCACAATAGCAGTGTCATCAGTGAACTTTTGCACGTGACAGGACTCCGAGTCATATTGGAAGTCCAATGTATATAGACTGAACAGGACTGGAGAAAGTACAGTCCCCTGCGGCGCCCTGTATTGCTGAACACAATGTCAGACCTGCAGTTCCCAAGACGCACATATTGAGGTCTGTCTGTAAGATAGTCCACGATCCATGCCACCAGGTGTGAGTCTACTCCCATCTCAGTCAGCTTGTCTCTAAGGAGCAGAGGTTGGATGGTGTTGAAGGCGCTAGAGAAGTCCAGAAACATAATTCTTACAGCACCACTGCCTCTGTCCAGGTGGGAGAGGGATCGGTGTAGCATATAGATGATGGCATCCTCCGCTCCCACCTTCTCCTGGTATGCGAACTGCAGAGGGTCGAGGGCATGACGGACCTGTGGCCTCAGGTGGTGAAGCAGCAGCCGCTCCATGGTCTTCATCAGATGTGACGTCATAGCAACAGGCCGGAATGAGGCCGGATGAACCTAACTGTTCATATTGCCAGCTTTCTCAAGCTTGTTATCTTAGAGACATTTATAACAGTGGTCTTAACTATTAGCTAATTTTTATGACACCATTAATGGGCCTTGTGGACCCCATTACCCAGTTTTCATCTTATTAAGGCTATCCCCATTATAGTTCTAAGAGCAACAAACATACAGATAAAATGAACTTCTCTGGACATGCTGCTATTCATCTCTTATTCTCAAGCAAACTGAAGCACATCTTTTCTGTACATCTATTTATTTGTTACATGGTATGCAGTGGATGAGAATTTAAGCAGATGACTGAGTTTATGTTAATGCTACTTTGTGGAAAAAAATAAACTTTTTTTTTTTTATTTGGTAATGTTATGTAATGTATGTTGATTACCCCATCTAGTTGTAGTGAAGTCTGTGCAGCATGTTTTCATACAGAATGGAGAAATAAAAAGTTTATGATGTAATAGAAGCCAATCTTTAACTCTGCTGAGACGAGCAGAGTTAAAGACACTAAGATTTTCATTGGGTGTGACGAGGATGGACAGGATTAGAAATGAGGACATTAGAGGGTCAGCTCAAGTTGGATGGTTGGGAGACAAAGTCAGAGAGGCGAGATTGCGTTGGTTTGGACATGTACAGAGGAGAGATGCTGGGTATATTGGGAGAAGGATGTTAAGGATAGAGCTGTCAGGGAAGAGGAAAAGAGGAAGGCCTAAGAGAAGGTTTATGGATGTGGTGAGAGAGGACATGCAGGTGATGGGTGTAACAGAACAAGATGACAATAACAGAAAGATATGGAAGAAGATGATCTGCTGCAGCAAAACCTTACGGGAGCAACCGAAAGAAGAAGAAGCCAATAGTGACTAATGCTGTATCATGGTAAATGATTTGAAAACACTCCATGGAAAACTTTTACTGCATAATTCACATTAATTATCCAGTCATATGCTCAAACTGAACAAAACACATGCATTTTTACTAAAATATTGTTAAACAGATGCTTCTGGAATAATCAGCACATAGCATAAATAAGACACTAAAACCTCATGGAATTGACTCTTTAAATTGAAGATCCGTATCTCCCCCATTCATTGGTCAGGAGTCCTGATGCTGGTTATATCCAGATTTTTAGACTTTACATTGATACAGGCTTTTAGTAATAATAATTGAGAGGTTATACCACTGTTGTTATTTCAATGCAGATCCACTCATTGTCTTGACATCAACTACAGTAATGTATTGTGAATATTACATCATTCTAATCCACTTTTACTTATCCTATTTTTATTATTAACAATTGTTACATTGTTTGTCTAAGTTGTTTGTATTAGATGCAGTAGCTGTATGAATAATATCAGCTCCCGCCACACTCCTTGCACCACACTCTTTAAGACGCCAATAGACTGAAGTACATATAACTGTGTTACCGCAGAAGAATCTATTTTGGCTTGCATAACACCTTCCATACAATTTTTTTGTGTAGATTGAAAAAACAAATAGCAATTGATGGATTGTGCTTCTTTTTTCTTACATAGGTGCCAGCATCGTATTTTTTCCTGTTATGTTTTTTTATTGTCAAATAGTCATGTGCATTCTATTTTATTGTCCACTGCAATATCAGCATATTTATTATCAAATGAAGTCTGTATTGTGAAGTGCAAGGCAAGGCAAGGCAGGCATCTCATTATGAACTTTGCATCGCATTGCACTGTAATGCATGTTCAAGTAAAAAATATGATTACTTTATCTTTTATATGTTGTTTCTGCTGACTGATGCAAACAGCGTGTTTAATTTTGTGCGGAAGATCCATTAACAGACAATAGAGAAAGGCAGAGGAGTGAGTGAAAGTTGAGGGCATTGCTTTCCCTATTCCATTTTCGGGCTTTTTAATTTTTTTTTTTTACACATTTTAAGGAAAAGGAAAATCAACAATTAGCCCGTAAAGAAGTTTTTAAAATCCTTTTTAACTGGTCATCTTGTTTCTCTATTTCTGTGGTCAGATGATGGGTTTAGAACAAATTGTGTCAGACTAAACTCTTAAACAACCATATCATTCCCTGTTTCAAGATGCAACTTAATTAAGCTGATTAATCAGGTTTCTCTTTTCCCCTTTTCAACAGGACATAAAATGCATATATTTCTTAACTTTGCATTTAATATCAGTAAGATATACCAAGATTGCATGAATGCCTTCTCCATTCAGTGCCATACGACCTCTTGATTAGAGATGTTGTCTGTAAATGTATTTAAGTCATTCTGCCAAGTCAGACAAATCACGAAAGGCAGAAGCTGGTATACATTACAGTATGTTATATTAATATGTAGTGCCAGATGTGCGTGCTTTTAATTAATAGGACTGAGGTTAAGAGCATTTAAAAAGAAATAAAAAAGACCCAACAAGAACAGTGAAAAGAAATATAAATGATCTAATAAAAAAAAAATATATATATATATACAACTTATATATTATTTCTGTCTATACAACTGACCTTATCATCAGACTTACATTTAGAGACTTGAAAAACCAATGCCATATTAAAGGACTATACTTCATTTAATTATATGTCTGTCTTATGTAAGTGTGCATAATTTATTTTTGTCGACTTTATTTATTATTGTATACTGTAACCACAAGCAGGTACCACTGAACTCCAAACTTCAGGCACAATATCACCATTCCAGTTTCAAATAAAATGTTTTTATTCGTCACCAACACTTTTTCCAGACAAGCACCAGCCACAATGAACAAATACAAATCCTCTCCTTGCATCTCCAGTAGAGTGTTACCCGCTGCCTCCCAACTCAGACTCAATAAAGTGAGACTGCAGGCTTCCTTTTGATTTAGACCCGGGGTGTACGTCTGGTGTCACATCCAGGTTGTATGTAAACCAAGACAGTCCTCTCCTATCAGTGCCCTCTGGCAGTACCCAAAGCCCCTGAAAGGCTGTGTTTCTGGGCTCCAATTCCCAAGCCACTCTGTGGGTGTCCTTATTGGGTTCAGCCCTGATGAACACTGCCACCTGTCATCCGGCTGAAAGAACTGCCCTCAATTCATCTATTATGGACTCTTGGCTGGGCAAGAATTCATCCTCCATCCTGGCCATTATATCTGTCCTTCCTCCATGGCTCCTACAATACATTATTTATTTATTCATTTATTTATTATTTTTTATCTAATTTTAGTTTGTTTTTTCAATGCATTTCTTTGACATCTTCTAAAGCACTTTGAGCTACAGTACATGAAAATATGCTATAGAAATAAATGTCATCGTGATAATAATCTAATAATAAACTTGTGACACAACTGGGCAGACCCACCTGCAAACCAGTTATTAGTTGGTTACTGCTTTCTTACCAGTAATCAATCTGGAAACCTTTGCATGTGTCTAGGTGTTATGATATATACTCAGCAAAAAAAAAAACGTCCCTTTTTCAGGACTGTGTATTTCAACAATAATGTTTTAAAAATCCAAATAACTTTACAGATCTTAATTGTAAAGGGTTTAAACAATGTTTTCCATGCATGTTCAATTAACCATAATCAATTAATTAACATGCACCTGTGGAATGGTCGTTAAGACCTTAACAGCTTACAGAAAGTAGGAATTTAAGGTCACAGTTCTAAAAACGCAGGACACTAAAGAGACTTGTCTACCGACTGTGAAAAACACCCAAAGAAAGATGCCCAGGGTCCCTGCTCATCTGCGTGAACGTGCATTAGGCATGCTGCAGGGAGGCATGAGGACTGCTGATGTGGCTAGGGCAATAAATTGCCATGTCCGCACTGTGAGACGCCTAAGACAGCGCTACAGGGAGACAGGAAGGACAGCTGATCATCCTCGCAGTGGAAGAGCCCGGATCTCAATCCCATTGAGCACGGCACACACAATCCCTGGGACCTGTTGGATCGCCTGTTGTACGGTGAGGGCTAGGGCCATTCCCCCCAGGAATGTCCAGGAACTTGCAGGTGCCTTAGTGGAAGAGTGGGGTAACATCTCACAGCAAGAACTGACAAATCTGGTCCAGTCCATGAGGAGGAGATGCACTGCAGTACTTCAAGCAGCTGGTGGCCACACCACATACTGACTGGTACTTTTGATTTTGAGCCTCCCTTCATTCATGGACACAATGTAAAACAATTTTAGGTTATGTCTTATGGTGTTGACTCTTTTAGTGTTCATACAAATATTTACACATTAAGTTTACTGAAAGTAAAAACAGTTTAAAGTCAGAGGACGTTTCTTTTTTTGCTGAGTATATATGTTATGTTTTAATTTCTACTTTGGGACAAATAAAGCATTTATCTATCTATCTATCTATCTATCTATCTATCTATCTATCTATCTATCTATCTATCTATCTATCTATCTATCTATCCATCCATTATCCAACCCGCTATATCCTAACAACAGGGTCACAGGGGTCAAAGGCAAGGCAGGAAACAAACCCAGGGCAGGTCGCCAGCCCACCACAGTCTATCAATCTATCTATCTATCTAAAAGAAAAACAATTTTGGAGCATTTTATGGAACTCTGGAGCAATCGCTCCCCTGTGGTCCAGTTCATATGAACATGCCAGTTGTACTCTAGTGCAGAACAAAACAGCTGGACTGAGACAATTTAGAAACAAAGGTCTTGGTGTTAGGCCAAGCAAACCCTGGAGCAGTAGGGTGAGGTATGAATGTGATCCAATATGAGGACAATCTAATTACTGGAAATACTGTGCATTATGAGATACACCAGCTGGTAACTAGGCCATCTCAGAAGTAAAATATCTAATAAATATATTGGTACCTGTAAAATGACTTTCTCATCATTATTATTAATATTATTACAATTTTCTGTTGTCTACATTTATATGAAATGAAGCAGCTCAAAAACATGGGAATAGCTAAGGATTTAAAAGATTAATATATGCAAAGGCTATATAGGCTATATAGGGGTATCAATACTTTCTGAATCCACTGCATATAGATAATTTCTTTAGGTGTCTTACATGAATTCTTAGGCCAGATCATTTCATTAGCTTGTAAGCAAGTTGTCTCAGTATCTCATCCAATGCACTGTGTGTGTGTATATATATATATATATATTGTGGTCCCCGGCCGGGCTCCGGAGGAGGAGAGGAGGGCTTGTGCCTCCTCCAGACTGCGAGGGGGAGGTCCGTCCTGGTTATACTGGGGGCCTCGGGTAAGGGGCTTGGAAGCCCAGCCCTGTAGGGACCCGTGGCCACCGCCAGGCAGCCCCGATGCATCCCGTGTGGTCCGAGGCCGAGGCTGGAGCCCGGCCGGGGCGCCTTGGAGGACCAGAGGAGGGCGTGTGCCTCCTCCAGACCGAGAAGGGGCGTCCGTCCTGGTTATGCAGGAGGCCTCGGGTAGGGGGCTTTGAAGCCCAGCCCTGTAGGGACCCGTGGCCACCGCCAGGCGGCGCCCCAGTGCCTATTTATCCCAGGAGCCCGGCACTTCCGCCACACCAGGAAGTGCCGGGGGAAGACGACCGGGGAGACACGGACGGCTTCGGGTGCGCACACTTCCGCCACACAGGGTGTGGCCAGCGTAAGTGCCGGGAAGCAGCTGGAGCCCATCCAGGTTCCCATAAAAGGGGCCACCTCCCTCCAGTCATTGGTGGAAGTCGGGAGGCAGTATTGACGGAGCTGGAGAGAGGACAGGAGGCGGCCAGGAACAAAGGCACAGAGACTGTGGGCCCTGGACTTTTGGGGAAATCGGTGCAAGAGGCACTGGGGTTTGTGAGTGCACGTGACTTTGAAATTGTATATAGTGTAAATAAACGGTGTGATGGGTGAAAACATGTTGTCCGTCTGTCTGTGCCAGGGCCAGCGTTCACAATATATATATATATATATATATATATATATATATATATATATATATATATATATATATATATATATATATATATACATATATATACATATACATACATATTTACAGACATATATATTTATTTCAATTTGTTAAGGTTTTAACTGCAACTACATGCATACTTTCCCTAGATTTCATCTGCCTTTTGCATGAAGAAGTGCTGAATGAATTCTTTTTTGAATGCACTTCCTATGTTTTTTACCAGTGTTGTTCAGTATTCAATTCATTATTTAACAGGAAGAATTCAATTTTATCCAATCCTTTGAGATTTCTGAAGATCTGGATTAGGTCTCCACGTAGCCTTCTCTGCTGAAGACTTCATAGGTTTAATTCCCTAAATACATCTGTGCAAATGTGATGTACATTTCCATTAAGAAATCATTTTTTCTTCCTTGTATTTCCTCACTTTATTATTAATGGATTTACCGTTTATATAAAGCAATTGACTAATAGTATTCCTGATAGATAGATAGATAGATAGATAGATAGATAGATAGATAGATAGATAGATAGATAGATAGATGATATTTAAATTTATTAGCTGGACAGATGGATAGTTGTGGTTGTGACTAGACATGACAGCTCTTAATGTGAAGATCTAAAATATTTTGAAAGTTAATGCTGATTTTCTAAGTTTTTGCTCATATGAACTCAAAAGAATAAAACACTTAAAAGTTTATGTTGCTTTATTTTAGACAATGTTTTGCTCAAAACATTTGAACCTTTGAACAGAGTGAGTGTATGAATACACATCTGTTTTCAAGTTTTATAAGTCAAAATAATTTTTATAAAAACAATTTGTATCTGGTTATTGCAAGGGTTGTAAGACCATATGAGACATCCTGGCATACTTCTTGTATTTGTTCTTTTTTTATTTGTGTATTTAGCTTTATTATTTAGCTGACACCTTTCTTCAAGGTAATTTACAACATTTGAGATACAATTGGTTACATTTCTTTTGATTTTCCATTAGGAGCACAGGCAGGTGGAGCGACCTACTCAAGTTCACACAGTGTCAGATGGTGGAGTTGAACCCACAACCTCAGGGTTTGAGGACCAAAGCCTTAACTACTTAACTACCGATCCACACTGCCTGACACAGTTCACACTCTTTGTGAGTCTGCTCGGTTGCTATCAGTGTGTAGACAAATTCTGAAATAAATCCAACATGGGAGTTTTCCACTTCTTTTGCATAACATTTCAAAGAAAAAAGTGGCAAAACATTTTTTGTTACCATGTTATCTTGTTTGATTTTGGGTTGTTAGTTATTAGCATTGATGAAAAGTCCCAGCACTATATGTAGAATAGTGTCAAAGATCTATCTGTGTGTAGCACTTGACATGCAAACTTCACATTAGGATAAGTGTTAGAATGAAAACCTGCAGCCACTGTGGCCACCCAAGACTGGAGTCTGAGACCCCTGGATTCAATTTTGTAATTTACTTGTGAACTTGTTATGACGCACACAGCCTGCACAGTGAAGAGTGCAATATAAAAATAAACTGCACTGAACTGATCGTACTGCACTAAAGAAATGTGCACTCTGTGTAAAATTAGCTCTAAACTGAGAAATCGGTATTTTGTAAACTTGTCTGAATTTCCCCGTGGGATTAATAAAGTTTATCTAATCTAATCTAATCCATCTAAATCTATTCAATTGTTTTGATTTGTAAGACAAACAAATACTTCTAAAAACATTCATTTTCTTTTTTTACAAATCACAAACCATCATAGGAATTTATTTCTTACTTTGCAAGCAATAGTCTCTTATTGCAAATAATGGTTCTCGTATTTTTGCACCGGGGACTGTGGCTTGTGCGATCTCCAAGACTTTGATTTGTTCATCAGGCAGCTTAGAAATTCATAAAATCAACTGGCAGGTACAGGAGGCTTTAGCAAATTATTCTCAACAAAACAGCAACAAATCAGGAGAGATGATTTCCCAAAACACCACATAATAAAACATCCTATAATTAGAAGAAGAATTTAACACATTTGTAAATAGGCTTGCTGAACAAAGAAACTCTCCTAGGAATATAGATACAAAAATTGTGAAGTAAATATAATAATCATTAAATGCAATATTTTGTGACCAATTAAATTAAGAGACCCCTCAGATGATCTTGCGTGCTTGTTAAAGATATGAATAGTGACTAATCTAACCACAAATCTTTGGTGTTTATGTACCACTTATCTGTTTTAGATGTAATAAAAATATATGTTAGAAAACCCAACAATAGTATCAATTTATGTGGAGATCTCAAAAAACGTTTCTTGATGAAACGTTCTGATCCCACGTTAGATTGTTATTTCCCTTTCTGTTTGTTTCTCACCAATGTATTACACATAGAAAGTACCCACTCTATCTATCTATCTATCTATCTATCTATCTATCTATCTATCTATCTATCTATCTATCTATCTATCTATCTATCTATCTATCTATCTATCTATCTATCTATCTATCTACACACATTTGTCTATAGTTTCTCTAGGTGATGATATCGTATCCATTATCTTACATGACAGCATAACATTAGCTGATGATACTCATTAAAAATGAGGGGCATAAGTAGTCTTCATTATTGGAATTCGTACTTAATTAGCCTTCTCTCAGTTACCGAGATATTTCTTTAAACCATTGTAGACAGCATTTTGAGCAACCTCTGAGCCTTTTTATTAAGCATACATGGATATGAATTGCTTAATTATCTAAAATAATGAAAATGCATTAAACTTAAATTGTTTCCATCACTTTTATAAGTATTCACATATTTTGTCAATTACCATAGAACAAAAGTCACATTTACAAGTGCAAACTCAAAATGTCCCTCATGTGTGCAACACCTACAGGTTATGAATCCCATGAATACCATCAATGAAGAGTGGTGGAAGGAGTATAGGGAAGACTCTTGGTATTGGAGCTGGAATCCACCAACCTGAGTAAAAGAAAAGCTGTGTTTGACAAGCTAATCACATACAGTATAGGCTAGAAACAAGGAAACAATAAATTGCTATAGAAGTTGAAAATAAAACGCTATATGAAATACAGGGCATTCGGAAAGTATTCTGACTCTGTCACCTTCTGTACACTTTATTATGTTTTAGATTTCATTTTAAAAGGACAAATCTGCCCTTTTTGCCCATCAATCTACACTCAATGACCCATAATGACAAAGTCATTACAAATCAAAAACAGAAATCGCTCATTTATAAAAGTATTCAAACCCTTTGCTATGGCTCTCTAAACTCTTTGCATGTGTTCATCTTGTCTAGAACTTGACTGGAGTTTATATGTGGCAAATTTAAATGGCTGCACATCTTTATGAAAGGTCCACAAGTCACACTGCTTAACTGGATAAAAACCAAGCCATTAAGTCCAAGAAACACCCTGTAGGCTGCTGGGATCAAATTGTGGTGAGGCATAGATGAGGGCAAGGGTGTAAAACCATTTCTAACGCTTGGAGCGTTCCCAGGAGTACAGTGGTCTCAACAATTGTGAAATGGATGAAGTTTGAAACCACCAGGACTCTTCCTAGAGTTGTCTGTTTGTCCACACCGAGTAACCATACAAGACGAGCCATGATCAGGGAGGTGACCAACAACCAAATGGTCACTTCTAACCGAAGACTTTGGCTAAGATTGGGGAATCTGTCTGAAGAACGACCATCTCAACAACACTCCAGCAATCAGGCATTTATGGTAGAGTGGCTAGATGGGAGCCACTCTTGAGTAAATAGCATATGACACTTTAAATGACTCTGAAAGAAGGAGGAAAAATATTCTGTGGTCTAATGAGAGAAAGGTTGAACTGTTTGGGCAGAACTCCAAGTACTATAACTGGTGGAAACCGGGCACTACTCATCACCTCCCTAGTAAAATCTCTATGGTGATGGGGCAGCATAATGCTATTAGAGTACTTCTCAGCAGCAGGGACAGGGAGACTGGTCAGAACTGAGAGAAGGATGAATGCAGCCAAATACAGAGAGGTCCTTGAAGAAAACCTGCTTCAGCCTCAGATTTGAGCAACAGTTCACCTTTCAACATGACGATGATCCAAAGCATTGACTCAAGACATTGCTGGAACAACTTAGTGAGAAACCTCTGATTGCCCCTGAGTGACCCATCCTAAGCCCAGACTTCAACACATAGACCTGACGATGGCAGTTTACAGACGCTTCCTGTCCAATCTTGAGAACTTGAGAGGACCTGACACCCAGGGAGGATGGTATAAACGGCCCAAATCCAGGTAGAAACCTACCCAAAGAGACTCAAAGCTGCAGATGCTGCCATATGGACTTCTACAAAATACTGAATTAACGATCTGAATACCTATGAGAGATTTCCATTTTTGATTTTTAATGTTTTTGCAAACCTTTCTAAAGCATGTTTTCACTTTATCACAAGGTTCTTAATACTTTCTGAATCCACTGTACTTCCAAAACTCCCCAGTTGTTCATTTTCACATAATAAATGAATTTGTACCTGTAAAATGTCTTTCTCAGTATTATTACTGTTATTTTCACTGCTTTCTATCATCTACAGTTATATGAAATGAAGCAGCTAAAAATGTGGCAATGGCTAAGGATTAAAAAGATTAATATATGAAAAGGTTGCACACAATTCACAGATTACATCCTGCCTCATCCCTTAAGTGCATAAATTAAGGTTGGAGGTCAATAATTTCCAGTTTACTCACTAAACACAAAAGGGTACAATGGTGAAATTCTGCCCCCAAAAGCAGTTATTGGGCAGCTATCACGTTTTAGTAATAAACCCACAGTACCTGGAAAATCTACAGAAAGTTAGAAACAGAATTTAGGGAGAATGTAACAGTATATGCAGAATGGATGTGATCAAAATGAGAGAGGCAATAGGATTGTAAAATATAATCCTCATGAAACATAATCACTTATGTTACATTTTATCAATCCATTTTCAAATCTACTTACCATCCAGTTAAGGATGACGGGAAACAGGGCTTATGCTGACAGTATCAGGCACGATGTAAGAGCCAGCCCTGAACAAGACACTAGCACATTACAAAACGCACACGCCACCACAGGCACTCATATGGGAACCATGATATCTTAAACATTTTAGCACTGAATGCCAAGGGAATTTAATGCTCACGTTGGGATGAGCTAGTGCCAAAGGAAGCCTATGTGTTTCCATAGGTGCATGATCCTTTACAAATGAATCAGTACTAAGAGGTGTGTTAGAATCTGGATATGAGGTTTTCCTTCTCTAACATTACAGAGATTTAGAAAGTCGGCCCCTGACCCTAGATATGATTCTGAGGATAGCCTGATAAGTAACTCTAGACTGAGGTTTTAAACAGACCACTTGTCAGTGGCAAACTCTTCCTAGAGTTATATTGTCTCTTAGGCTTGCTGGAAAAGACACAGGTCAAGTAAAATGACACCTTTTATTGGCTAACTAAAAAAAGATTATAATATGCAAGCTTTCGAGGCAACTCAGGCCCCTTCTTCAGGCAAGATGATTTACTTGATTTGTCACTACATTCATAATGGCTAACACGGTACAACACCCTAGTACTACAGACATACTGGAAAAGACACAGTAAGATATACTGTAGAAAAGAGAAGGAGAAAGATAGACAGACAGAGAAAGATAAAGAATTGTCTGTAGTACATATTTGAAGAAAAGTACAGTATATGGGAAAGTCACTCTCTCCAAGAGAATCGTCAAAAAACAGTTCTAGCCAGAGAAAGTGATCAGCAAACAAGAACTTGGGAGTTTTACTTAATAGTTTATTTGGGTAGGAGACGTTTTGACAAAAAATGGGAATTGTTTAAGAAAAATGGGGTTCAATCAATCTGGCGAATTTCCCTGTTTTGATGACAAGAGAAGTTGTAGTCAGGAGAAATCTACTGTGAACCCGCAACTACTCACTAATAATGGAGCCAAAGAGTGGTGACGTGTTGTTTGTTGATTAGCAAGTGCAAGTAAGAATTTTACTGTACTCTGCAAACTTGACAATAATCGTCCTTTAAACCTGCAATAATCCTATAGTTCTTAGACAGAAAGTCATTCTTAAGTATCTCTTGAGAAAACAACCTTATATTCTGAGTTAAATGAGAAGAATCATCAACTACAACAGTTTACTATCCAAGGAGAAAAAGATGACCTGAAGAGATACACAATTCTTTTTATTTATTTATTTATTTTTTTGCAGAAAGCGCAATTGCAGTCTATAGGTGTCAGAAAAGCTGCATGTCTACCTGGAGATTAGAGCTGAATAATTACGTACGTAAAGAAAGCCAAGATCTACTGTATAGTCAAGAACAAAAAAAAAGGTACAGATAACCAGATATGTTAAGAATGTATCCACATGAGATTATGGTTTTGTCTTTTATTGACAATACTAGACATGTCTTCATATCAGCATCAGGGGAAAATAGCACACTACTTTCAGGTCCTCTTAACTTGATGTCCTTCTTCTCTACCACAAAGGCTATAATTTGAGACATTAAGGTTATCTTTTATGAAAGTCACTGCTATTTCTTGACAGCATTTGCCCTGGTGAGATACAGAGAGGAAGAAAGAACCAATCTTGTTTGTGTGGCAGGTCCTTCCATTCAAAAGAACTCTAGAAACATGAAGTGGAAGAATGAAGGTAATGAGGACATTGGCCAGACTGTTGAACATTCATTTTATGCAGACAATTACTTGCAACTCCCCACTTTTCAAGTGAAAGGGCATAACCTTATTGACAAAAGCCATAATTTGCTAGCCTTGGGGGGGTTTCAGTATAAGGCAGTGGACAAGCAATAAACGAGCTGTCATAGAGCATCAACTACCTAAAGCAGGAGTTGTCTCGCTAACCGCAGCTCTTGATTAAAAACACAGGCACTCTGTAAACCATCAACATCTTATTCTTTAAAAAGTCAATATCTTAACTCTTACGGATACTGGTGTTAGAAGCCCTTAGAGCCATATAATAATATGAGGAATGCTAAACAAAAAGAAAACTTTTTTTATTGTTATACAGGCTAGTCTACCCTCTCATGAGTATATGATTCCAACCTATGCAGCCAAACATGAAATACAGACACTAAAATATTTATTTATAGCTATGTGTCCAAGGCCAGCGCGTCGGTTCAGGCAATGAGGCAATCAGATGACCTGAAGAGATACACCATTCAGAAAGCGCAATTACAGCTTGTAGTTGTAGAAAAGCTGCATGTCTGCCTGGAGATTAGAGTTTAATAATCACGTACGCAAAGAAAGCCAAGAGCCAGGATAGAGCCAAGAGAGCCAACAGCCATGCTGACATTTACTTAGCATGACAACACTACAAATAACAATACAAAAACATTAATGTATGAACCTTTAGAATCACACATATCTTATACCTTATTTATATACTACTTTAATAAATGGTGAGAAATATTTGCATTTTAAAGGTTTCAAATTTGGCTTAATATTGTTTACAGCACTTCGGCACATTGCATCCTTCTGGGAACGCAAAATGGCACAAGTGCATTTCAAAGCCACACGCCAGTCTGTAGTGCTGGTGTTCATTTTATTGATATCTACCCTGAATCTGTAAAATTGATTAAAAATAATTCATCAGACAGATGCAAACTTATAAACATGAACAGCAGCTACATGCTGACTTTGCAGCACAGGATGTCGGCAAATTGGTTGGCACACGATGACCATTGTTCATAGATGCTTTCAATGGGACCATCACTGCTGAGTATGTTTCTTGGAAAATTGCATTACTGAGGCTTAACATTCCAGAAAATGCATAGGAACTGTTTTTTTTTTTTTGTTGTTGTTCTTTTTTTTTTAGCATTTTTCATTTTAGTCGAAAAAAATTAAATGTTCCCTCGATATTTAACCTGCCAGACTATGAGGTGGCTTACAGTAATGGCAACAGCAATAATGTACAACATTTTTTTTTAAACTTTCAACTTTTAAACTGCAACCACATGAATTATATTTGGGCCTTAAATGGCCTAGTGCTGTTGTTGTTGGTGGTGGTGATGTGACGTATTGAATTTCCCCTTGGGATTAATAAAGTATCTATCTATCTATCTATCTATCTATCTATCTATCTATCTTGTGTTATCACCTCTCACCTATAAAAGAGAGTAGCACATTACTACAAAAGTCCAACCGTTGAATTTCTTTCCATATTTACGATTTCTTACAGTAGATGAAGCCAAGCAATGCTCCCGTGAAGGAATATATTAGGATTCTTTTTTAGGTGTATTTTCATATCATATGGTAAGTTCCTACTGTTAAGATTAGATTCTATTTTCTGATATTTTGTTATTGTATCAATTCCTGTGATCTGACACTCATTTTTTTCAGTTACTTAATTTAACACAGACTTCAGATTCTCTTAAATGAAGCCTCACCTGAAGTATTGTGGTTAATTGTGGTCTTGTTGTTACAAAAAGACAGAGCAGTTGTTAGCGAAAAGTCCAGAGAAGAGTGACAAAGCTGATTCCAGAACTGCTGTGTATGAGTTACGAGGAAAGGTTGAAGGAGCTGAACTTTTCAGTTTAGTCCAATGGAGATTAACAGGTGACATGATTTGAAGAGTTTAAAATTATGAAAGGTATTAATACAGTAGATCTTAAAGTTGGTACTTTAAAATAAATTCTTCTAACAAGAAAACAACGGGCATTGTCACAAATTTGTTAAGGGTAAATTTCACACAAATGTTGAAAAGGCTTTCTTCACATGAAGAAACACAGGCACATGGAATAAATGACCAAGTAGTTTAGAGTCCTTCAGATCTCGACTTGACGTTTTTTTGGGCAATTGAAGTAAACAGGATGGACAAGCTCACTGGGATGAATAGTCCGTTCTCATCACAGTTTTTCTAATCAGGTAATGTTCTAGTCCAAGTGATCTGTGTTTGCTCTTTTTCTACAATGTTCAATGGCTGTGCTTTGTATTACAATGTAATACTTTACCTTTGGTTGCATTCAGTTTCACCTGCCACAAACCTGTGCAAGACTGTGTGCTGTCCCTTTGTAAGGACTCAATGGATTCTCCATTATCTGCCATTCCAACTAGTTTGGTATCATCCACACACTTAACCAGTGTCACACACGTGCACTTTGGAGGCAGTCAGCAAGCCATAAGGTGAGTGATCTATCGTAAGATGAAGGGTTGATTTCAGGTACTAACGCCTCTCTCTCCCTTTCACCAGACCCAAAGAAGAAAAATCCTATTTACTTACCTCCATCATTTCCAGGTTCTCAAAATGGCATCATTTCCGCTTCCGACTCCAGACGATGAGGTCACTTTCTGTTCCCACACTGATGACTCCACTTCCGACTCATTGTGATGATGTCACTTCCGGTCCTTTCCCCGACGTTGTCATTCCCATCTCTTCCATGATGACATCACTTCCGGTCCCGGCTTGATGACGTCACTCCCATCCTACAGTTTTGACATCATTTCCTGCCATATCACATCCGGTTGTCACTTTGCATAAATATCTCCATTTCAGTGCTGTATTTTGTCAAATGCTTTGGTTTTTTGATCCATTTTTTAATTAGTTTTCATCAAGTCCACTGGACATTACAAGTATATGGGGTAATATCCCAACTCTTTTTGATTTGTTGGAGTCTATTCTTTTATATTACACCAGCATATTGATTATATTCTTGTCCAGATCGTTCAAACATATTACAAATATCAGTGACCCCTGCACTGATCCCTGAGAGACGCCATTTTTAGCATCATCTAATTCTTAAAAAGTTCCCCACACTATAACCTTTGCTTCCTGTGTTAGAGCCAACTCGGTTAATGAGAATAAACTGCTTTGTAATGAATCTCTCTTTGGGTTGTAAACTAAAAATGAAAATTGACCGATCAATACTGCTGATAGGAAATGCATTGAAGCTGACAAAACTGCTTATCTCTCCATGAAAGAAGTGTCATCACAAATAACAGAAAAAGTACATTTCATGAGTTGCGTACATTTGACTGAGCCCCTCAGACAAGCAACGTGCACACAACCCACAGAAACAATTAATGCCATCAGCTTACTGTAAGTGAAGCACAGATAATGTAAAAGTGAACCAGAAAGGAAGACCCCTGACCCTAAAGCCCAGAGGGCACACAAGCACAGCCTACATGCCATATTGTGCCTGATCCTCAATGCCTGTCTCATAGGAGTGAACTGCAAAAAATGAACGACCCTGGAGAGAAAATAGCAGCTTTCCTACTTATGAATATGCCCTGCAATATTTGACAGACTCAAGGTATAGCAGTATAGAGAGAAAAAAAAAGAAAACACATTGTTGGAAATGTGTGTCATTTTGTGCACTTACTTCCCTTCTCTCCATCTCAAGGGATTTTAAATGGATTGGAACTGTAAGCTTGACTTCCACACCGTGTAAAACTAATGGATGGAGATTCAGAATAAAGCCTTACGAGTAACTCTTGTGTGTCCCTTTCACATTTATTGGTAAATGACCCCTACTCTCGGACGCGTCCAAATCTAAAATAAAACTTTTTACCTCCATTCAGTGCTGCTACTGTCTCTGAGTGCTCTCGGTACTTAAAACGGCATATCCACAGGAGGGCAAAAGTCACGAAGTGCTCTGAGGCACAAGTCAAGAGGAAGAGCCATTGAAGACCGTATTGGGTTTTAGCAAGAGGCATGTAATCGTTATTTAATCAAGGCAGAAAAATGCTAAAAATAAAAAGTCTACTTCATTTTGTTATACATTTAATTTGACAATCTGACTGAACGTACTAAACATTGATATTGCAATTTATGTTCCGCCTAGTCTTAAAAGCAAACTATTTAACAAGACATACTGACATACTTTTCTCATTATAGTAGTCCACCGTAACAGGCCTCTCCATGGTGCTGCACTCTGTAAAGTCTTTTCTTTTTGGAGAAACACAGAGCAGCCACAAATGAGTGCTTTCAATCACTAAACTGTTGACCAGGAAATGCAGCAGTAATACTAATATTCAAAGTCAGGGATGTCGCATTTTAAGTAGAAATGTGAATGAATGAATAATGAATAAATGATTTGTAAAAACGTACAGAAGCATTACCAGTGTATAATACTTGTGTTTAGCACTGCTCTATTGGGCTCAAATCCCACACCTGCTCCTTGTCTGTGTGGACTCTGCATGTTCTCCCTGTATCAGTGCGGGGTTTTCTCTGGATAGTCTAGTTTCTCTTCTGCATCTCAAATGGCCATCGTAAAAGATCAACCCGGACACAGACCAACACTGGGACAGCTAAATCCAAAATACACGCTTTTATTTTACCTTCTTCTTTTTTATCACACAGTGCACGGACCACCACAATACATTCAGCTCACAGTCCTTTTTCTTTGTCCTTTTCTTTCCTTCTGCCACCTTCACTCCTCCAATCACAAGCTCAGTCCTCTGCCTCCCAACTCAGGCTCTCCGAATGGAGTGAGGCGGCCCCTTTTATAATGCAGCCGGATGTGCTCCAGGTGCTCTCTGATGGTCTTCTTGCAGCACTTCCTGGTGCGGTCCAAGGGCTCCATAGTTCTTCATGAGCCCCCTGGCGGTGGCCATGAGCCCCAACAGGGTTGAGCTTCTAAGTCTGATCATGTGGCCCCAATGCGAACCAGGGTGGCTGCCGTCTCGTGGTCCAGAAGAGGTATCGTCCCTCTCCCCGTGCTTCTAGGCAGGATCCCCAGCCGTCCACCACACCACATAAACCTTAGAACAATTTTCTCCAAAACAACATCAAATCGAATTTTGAAGGCCCCTAAAATCCAACTCTCTAGGATTGGTATTTGATTCCTTTGCTTCTCAATGTGAATAAAAACTAAGTTTTCTGTGAAATTTACTCTCAGTAAGTCTCCATTTCATATGTTGGGCTAATGGAGACTCTAAATTAGCCCTGTGGGAGAGGACTGATGCCATACTTGGTTTGGCGCCTGCTTTATGCTTAATAAGCTCTGGCCTCCATGACCTTGAATTGAATGAAGGGTCTTTAACAGTGTATTGTATGCACTTATGAAGAATTTTACAAAAGATGGAGGGGGGGCACCTTTCAAACTCATTTGGTTTAGTGCTTAATTGCCCCGAATATTTCATTGGGACATCTTTTTTAAATGCTCTCAGAGTCTCTGCTTCAACAAACCAATTGTACAGTTTGTGCTGGAATCTCACAGCTCACTTTGTACAACTGCAAAGCTTATTGAATGAAAAGAATTGTGTAATCGTGTGATCATTTTCTGGAATCCAGATATCAGTTGTCAAGAAAGTTTATGCAGTGTAAAGAATAAAATCTTATTATACCTTTCATTATTTGTATTAATAAACCATTAAACACCTTTACAATGAAAAAGTAGCTCTAACATTAGATGATGCACTGCAAAAAAGGATCCATATCTAATGATTTATAAAGACATATAGAAGCATTACACTGTATAATCCACTGTGATTCAATGTTGTCTACCTCAATCAAAGTATGTGTCTGTGTGTCTGTTTTTGTGTCCATCCGGTCACTGTGACTCTCTTATTCCAAAAGATCCATCCATCCATTATCCAACTCGCTATATCCTAACTACAGGTTCATGGGGGTCTGCAGGAGCCAATCCCTGCCAACAAAGGGCGCAAGACAGGAAATAAACCCCGGGCATAGGGACAATTTAGGATCACAAATGCATCTAACCTGCATGTCTTTGGACTGTGGGAGGAAACTGGAGTATCCGGACGAAAAACCACACAGACACGGGTAGAACATCCAAACTCCATACTGGGAGGACCCTGGAAGAAAACCCGGGTGTCCTAACTGCAAGGCAGCAGCGCTACCCACTGCACCACCATGCCGCCCCCTATTCCAAAAGATGGTGCATCATAAACATTTTTAATAATAAAATCCGCTGCATGTGTCATTCCTACATATGGCGCATCATAGGCACTGCTTTTACAAATCCCATAGCATATATCAGAGACATTTTGTAGATGTAGCACTGCTGCCTCACAGTAAGGAGACCAAGGTTTGCATCCCAGCTCCTCCCTACATGGAGTTCACATGTTCTCTCCATGTCTACCAGGGTTTTCTCCCACAGTCCAAAGACATGCAGGTATGGTGGACTGGCAATACTAAATTGGTCCTATTGTGTGTGTGGGCATGTGTGTGCGTTGGATTAGAGTACTGAACAGGTTTTGCTTCTGCCTTGTGCCCTTTGCTTGCTGGGACAGGCTCCCTACCTCCCCCTCTTTCAGGACTTAACAGTTTAGAAACTGATCGACTGACATATGCATTTGATTTGTCATTCCAACATTTGTAGTAATAAAATTTTACAAAATTATAAAATACATTCCTAAAGATGGTATATTGCAAATGTTAATGCTGAGGTCTATGGTGATTACTTAGATTTCAACAGAAGACCTCAACCTGTCTTAGATGGGTATCACAGCTAGTATATGTAATATAAGTTTAATATGTCACTGTCCTCTGTACAAAAATATTTTATAAATCTACTTTTCTTTCTACTCACATGCACAGTGGACACAGATTTAGCTTAGGGACTCATCATTTAGAACTGCTAAGCAAAGTATAAGATAATGCAAATAAAGACAGCTGGGGAGTCAGCATGAAATTGTATCTTCTTTGCCTTGTTTGGAATTGTATTGTTCACCTAAGTGGGGGCCTGCACATGAAAAAAGAATATAAAACCTTGGAACATTGCCCGGCACACCTTTGAAGCTGACGGACGGATGGGAGATAACGTCATCCGATCCTGAAAATCCTTCCAATGCAGCGACGAAAATGGCTCTACACATCGGGCCCCCAATCCCAAACTGGGTTCTTGTGATGGCTTCCTTTGTCTGTTATGCCACCTAAACTGTCATTGAAGAAAGCTAAGTTATTTCTCCTATGTGATTTCTTACCGCCGTATCACTAAGGGAGGGATATCTTTTTATATTATATCTATATGGTTTCAGGTTATGTAACATGCCGTAATTACAAAAAGAACTTATTCCAACAAGGGAGCTAGCGCCCCCTGCTGGATACATATATACACACACATTTATTGTATATATACAGTACACTACCATGACCCACACCAGGATAAGTGGATGGGGAGATGAGATGGGATCTGAGAGGAGCTTTAGCCTGAAAGGTATGGACATGAGATGTGTTCAAAACATTTTCTTGATAAAACTGAACTTTGTTTAATTGCTGTTAAAGAGTTTCTAATAGCAGAATCATTGCTGTAAGAGTGCTTTAGATGTAAATGTGTTCTCAGTCACATCTCTGCTTGTTTACTGCAGGTTGTCTTAAAAAATGTGGGTAAGAAAAAATGAAAAATGGGAAGCGTTTTTAAAGAGCTGGCTACAAATGTATTTCTGTGCAACAAGACATGAAATAATTCATAATTGTTTTTTAAATCACATACCAAGTGGACACAATTGAATATAAAGAGTATAATTTGAGCAAGAACTCAATAGAAGTTAGGAATCAATTTCTCCTCTAAAACATTAGCAGCAGTGTTAAATTGCATCTATTCTTCCTTCTTCCCTCAGCCTTGCTTGAATATGCTTATTTTTAAAAAGTGGTCTCAAGCTTAGTGCCTGGACACTGCAGTAGATGGATGTTCTTATTTAAAAGGTTCTCCTAATCAGTAATCACTTCTTGCTGTCAGTGAATATGTCTTTTAATATAATTTAATTAGATCAATGGCTGTTAGACTCAGTCCTGGGGACCCCATATGGCTGCAGGATTTTTGTTCCATCCAAGTTCTAGTCCAATTAAGCAAGCTGTTATGTGACAGTTTCTATGTTTTTGGGTCAATTTAGAAATTATAAATTTTTATTGAAATTTATTGTATCAGGCATTTAAATATGTTAGATGGGGATCATTTACTGTTTGTTTGTTTTCTTAAATTTGTGATAAAGATATTCGTCATCATCCTGATTTTCATTCAGCTTTTCTAGGTGTTCTGCTTATCTTATCCATTATTTACTAATGAGGACTTTAGTGGGTGTGACACTGAGGAAGTCGCACCCTTTCAGCATTTAGCGTCATTTGCATAGCTGTCTACTCTGCACATTGTTAATTGTCATTATTAGGATACAATTAAGAGAGCAAACTACACAAGAAAAAATAGTAAATGAATAGGAAAATAACAATAAACAGTTAAACAGTTAATGCTACAGCAAAAATACAAATATTTTTAAATTTATTGTAAATGTAAAAGGCACACTGCAGAGCAAGAGAATCAATCATAATGACTGAATGAGATCAATTAGAGGTAAAATAAGTTTCTGATTGTGAAACAGATGGGATTAAACACCTGAACCCACGCTAGGGTCCCGAGGACTTTGAGGAGTACTGAATTAGGTGGTACATTCCTGCTCTGGTTCTGCCTTATCAAAAGTCAGTTAAGATTAATGTTCTTTTATACATTTTTCCTAAGGTATATAAATTTTACTGTGTTTACTGTATTGTTTTTTATTGTTATTTATGAAAGTACAAGGATTCTAATAGTGCAATTGTTTCCTTAGTAAATATTTGGAATTACTACCATATATACTCACGTATAAGTCTGGTCTTGAAACTCAAAAAATCAATCATAAAATGAGATCCTGACTTATACGCCCGTTCAAAAATATGACACTTAATTAATTTATTTTTTTACATCTTCTTGTTTCCTCCAATCTCGCATCAGTTTCTCAGTTGCATCGAAGTTTGTTGCAGCAGCACAGTTACCAATTTCTTTTGCCACTTCAATGGCTTCTAATTTCAAAATAGCTTCATATTCTGATCGAATGGTCCATTGTAGATAAGGGATGCTCTTACGATAAAGGTGTATGAGGATGTGAGACACAAAAAACACAAATCAGTGCAAACGTTGCTTCAGAATAGTTTGGGTATTACCGTGTGGTCACGTAAGCACAATAGAGAGAGAGAGAGAGAGGTTAGGAGCACACGCGGGTACAGTGCATTGCCACACCCTCATAGACGAAAAGTCAGTGTCTTCCATGGTTACTCTCTCGGGTGGGCGTTAGCATATCATAATCTTTTGAACCAATAGTGTGAGTTTTTCGCATTTGACTTATACGATGACATTATAAAAAAACAGAAATTATACAATAAAATCAACTCCCGACTTATCCGCAGGAGAACTTATCTGTGAGTATACGGTATTTTGTTTTAAAATATTACCATAATGCAATTTTGAGGGAAGGAGTTTCTAGGGGTCATGTCCCTAGAAGTCGTGTCGAGTGATGTCATTAGCATATTTAAGCTGTCACAGCCAAACCTTTGTCCAAGCTTGTGGATACTTTCTGAAAGTGTATGGATTTCTGTATTAGTTTCTTTAAAAGAGTTTTAAATGATTTTTCACTTTATTTCCAAGTGCGCCACATCCTTACTTTCAAAGCTGCTGCAAGCAGAGAATGAGCTGCTATGGGACCTTCCCTGGTTGCTAAGGAATGCCCACCAGTTACAAGCTGATAATTTATGATGCATTGGCGTCTGCTGCTTTGTATGAGATACACATTCAACAAGTGAATCAATACCTGTGGCGAGTTTAGTTCTTAATAATCTGGGTTTGAACCTCGCTCTTTTGCATAAAGTCGTTTTTCATTTTAGTGTTTTAGCAATGGCTATTGAAAAGGATGTTCTTGTTGAATTGCTTTTTTCGATCACAGTTAAGCTCTCTGGTTAGGAAACACTAGATTTGTACTCTGAAATGTTCATCTTTTGCTTTTTAGTTTATTTCTCAGTCCTGAAGTAAACACACACCTCCCAGTCACTTTCATTGTGCCAGTGGAAAATTTGTGTCAGTTGGTTTTCGAAAAGAAGATGGATGTTCGGGTATCTGCAGAATGTGTTTTATGACCATTTTGTGTTTTTTCTTCGTCACACACCTAACAACCTAACATTGACTCTTGATTTACATTTTGGCTTTGATGAAAGACAGGCTTGTTTTTCTGGTTTTGACTTTGCCCTTTTATGATGAGTGTTTCAACTTCTGATCTGTCATTTGCTGCCCTTTTGGTCTGCCAGTTTTCATCTCTTGGCAGATCACTCAATCCTTAAGATTACTGTTTATTTATACATTTACGTGTTGATAACCATTACATAAAATAGTTACTTTATGATAGACAAACATGCATACAAAATGCAGTTGCACCAATCTTATCCGACTTCTCCTTAGTAATTCAAAGCTACTTCAGGTAGTAAATGCTAACAAGATTACAGAATAAAAAGAGGAAACACTGACAGCGTGTATGAACATAAACAGGTCAGGGCTTTAGCTCTTTTTCGTAGTTCTGTAATAATCAAATATGAGTAATTTTGTAAAACAGTAAACACAGAGCTGTGAGAAAAATGGCAGAGTCCATTAATTAAAATTGCAGTCTCCTACAAGTAAAGCACTGTGGTGGTTGATGGAGTTTGAGAATGCTGCATCAGAATACAAAAATACAATATATGAATTGTTATACTCATTTATATTTTGTTCAGACAACTGTCGTGATTTAGACTGAAAATTGATGTTTTGCAGCCTTCCTTTTAGAGAAGCCATATTGTGTACTGTTGCCAGGGTCACATCTTGAACTTCAAGGGGTGTATCCTCTGGGGTCGTGACCTTAGCTTAATCATCACACAGCATAAAAGGTCATCTTTTGGCTCTAAGCTTTCTCCAATCTGTGGATAAAATCCTTATTTTCAATTTGACTTCTCATGTAATGACTTTGCTTGTCTTGCCTAGATTTTGACTTATTGTGTGTTTCTGAATTTTTATCTCCTTTGGGTTTTGGTCACCTTGGTTGTGAGAGATGGCCAGGAGTTTATCACAGCCAACACCCCCACACCGCTAGATGGAGTCCTCCCTGCAACATGGAGGTGCCCCGAATTCCTGCAGGGCATCATGGGTAATGGAGTTCGACTTCACAGCCCTGCTGGATACCATGGGGGAAGCTGCAGGGATGCACAAGTATTTCTATTATATCCCGGAAGTACTCCCTAGTCACAGGGACAGAAGAAATGAAGTACTTCTGGGCTGAAGAAAAGAAGAAGTTTTCATCTGACCCGGAAGTGCTATGGAATCACGGATAGAAGCACTTCCAGGTCATGAAGTATATAAAGGACTGTGGGAAACCCAGCAGACTGAGCCGGAGTTGGGAGGGAGTGTGACAGAGCTCCTGGGAGGGGAGGAGGATTGATTATTATTATTATTGTAATTATTGATTTATTATTCTTGTAGTGTGGCGGTGGAGGTGCTTTGGGCACATAATTCAAGAAATTAAATTCATTTCTGATATTTTACCTGGTGTCTGAACGTGTTGTCTGTGGGTTTGGAGGAGTGACAGCGCCCTCTACTGTCACACAGTTTATTTTTATTTTCTTTTGTTTTGCCTATTGCTCACATCTCAGTTTTCTCAAGAAATGAGTGGTCTGTTCTTGCCTTGGCAGGACACTAACGTAACCCTCCACTTTGTTGTTTGGCCTCCATCTCCTAAAAGTAATTTGTGCATTTTTTTGCTTGCTTGCTTGCATATAAAGCTGTTAATATTCCCTTAAAAGTTAAATAAGGACCACTTGGGGTTGAAGACTGAGCTTAGATGATATTCTTCCATAAAAATTCCATCAGTTTCTTCAAACATTTTAGTGAGGATTGTGAACATTAGAAAAATCTAGACGAGAAACAGGCCATTCAGCCCAACAAAGCTCACTAAGTCCTGTCAACGTCATTCTTCCAAAATAACATCATGTTGAGTTTTAAAGGTCCCTAAAGTCCTACTGTCTTTCACACTACTTGGTCACTTAATCCAACTGTCTATGGTTCTCTGTGAAGAAAAACGTCCTAATGTTTCTGCGAAATTTACCCTTAACAAATTTCCAACTGTGTCCCTGTGTTTTTGATGAACTCATTTTAATGTCACAGTCTTGATCCACTGGACTAGTTCCCTTCATAATTTTAAACACTTCAGTCTAGTCTCTCCTCTTAATCTTTTTTGCTTAAACTGCAAAGGTTCCGTTTTTTTATCTTTCCTCAAAACACATCCACTGCAGTCTTGGAATCAGCCTGCTCGCTCTTCTCAGGACTTTTTCTATTGTTTCTATGTGTTTTTGGAACTCAGAGACTAATACTGCATACAGTACTCCAGATGAGGCCACACCAGTGCATTATAAACCCTGAGCATAACCTCCTTTGACTTGTACTCTACATAGAAGATTAAAAATGGAAAGGTGTTTGTTTTATGCGCGTAATATGTATTATCTTTTCTGTCTGTCCATCACTTGGTTCTTTGATCAAAGTTACATCAAAGTTAAAAAGTAATCAAGGGACATCCATCCATCCATCCATTTTCTAACCCGCTGAATCCGGATACAGGGTCACGGGGGTCTGCCGTAGCCAATCCCAGCCAACACAGGGCACAAGGCAGGAACCAATCATGCTCAGACTATATAAAGCACTAGTGAGGCCGCATCTGGACTATTGTGTACAGTTTTGAGCACCACACTGCAAGAAAGACATAGCAGCACTTGAAGATGTTCAGAAAAGAGCAACCAGGTGCATCCAAGGACTTAAAGACGTGCCCTGTTGTGACAGACTCGGAGAATTAAACCTGTTTAGTCTGACCAGAGAAGATTATGTGGGGACCCAATCCATGTCTTCAAAATCCTCAAAGGCACTGATAGCACAGATTCAGCAGAATTCTTTCAACACAAAGGCGAATAAAGTGCTCGAAGACACAAGTGGAAATTAAGGGGATGTGCATTTAAGAATGACGCCAGGAAGCTCTTCTTTACACAAAGCGTTGTAGGAATCAGGAACAAACTACTGAGTCATGGAGTTGGAGCAGAAACACTAACAAACTTTAAAAACTATTAGGACAGATTAGCTGTTAGCTAAACTAATACGCTTGACAAACTGAATGGTGTCCTCCTTTGTCAAAGTTTTTATGTTATGTTATGTTACATGAAGTCATCTGAAGTTTTCTGATATCTACTGTGGAAGTTGTCTTTCCCTTTCTTTAAGTATTTAGCTACATTTTCAAAAATATTTTCCTTCTCTTTCAATTGCATTGGATCCCTGCCCGCATGTCACACTGTTACAAACAGTCAAAGGAAATGACAGAAAAACAAAATGGCGTTGAAAATAACATTATTATCTTTTAAACAAGGTCTCAAAATGAAAAACGGATGACAGAAACACATATTCTGGGTTAAAAAATAATATATAGTACAATTTTAAAGCCTTAGGAAAACCCACCAAACTTGAATTACAACAATTGGTTGATTGTATTCCTATTATTTTATGAAAAATAAATAGTAACACTTTATAATAGAAGTTGCACCGGTAGATCTAATAGTTTGCTAACAGGTAACAAAATGTATACAAACACATGAAGTCTGTTCTTAATAAGACCCATAAAACACTAATAATTTCTTGCAACAAGGTTACCTACAATCCATCTATTAGCCAGCTTCTCAAAGTCAAAGCAAACTTTATTGTCATCTCAACCATATACAAGTAAACAGAATTGTGAAGCTCAGGGTCCACAGTGTAACAACATGAAGTGCAAATGAAAATGAAAATTTAAAATGAAAATTAAAACAAGACAAAGAAGTCGCAGCAATATTTTGCTATGAAAAGATGTTACCAAAGCCCATACGACTTTGTAATATAATATAATAAATAATCTTTATAATATTGGCTATTTATATTGCAAGTATCTAACACACTATGTAAGAAAGTCTTTAAAAAGAAAAAGCAATGAGTGACGGATATGCCATAGCTAGCTATTAAAGTTGTTATTTCGAAATGTTAAATATTCAAAGTATTAACCCACTTGGAAGTTTGCACATTTTATTGTTATACAACATTGAGTCACAGTGGATTTTATTTGGCTTCATTGACATTAATCAACAGAAAGAGACTTTTTAATGTCATATATACAAGGGGGACCTGAAAATTCCTGGACTCAAGCATTAGGTGTAGCTATTGAATATCCCCTTAGGTATCGTACCCTACAATCTGTGTAACCAGTCTGCTGAGTGGCATCATACTGAGCTGCTTGAGTGTGTATTTCTTGTGTGAATTGTATAATCGTGCATGAGGCTTTGGTGACGTTTCTTCGGCATTGATGGAACTACTAATAAAGGGTTTGTTTCCCGTGGATAGACTGTTAATCAGCAACCTTACACTGAAGTCCTCAGACATCCACAGAAAAAGATCAGGAAAAAAATGTCCGGAGAAGCGGTGCACCCAGAACTGGATTTTGCATTATGACAGTGCATCTGGCCACACCGCTTTGTTAATCAAAGAGTTTTTGACTAAAAACAATGCATTTGTTGCTTCATACCCACTATATTCTCCTCTGACTTTTTCTTCCTGAAAATAAAATTGAGACTGAAGGGAATATTTGCTACCATGGAAGAAATCCATGATGTTTTATAATAAAGTTTAATTAAATTTTTTTTTTTAAATACTCAGTGAAGAATTCCATCTCTTCTATGACCCCCTTGCCAGTGCTGTCAAAACAATGGTGAGTCTAGATTTCAGCATTGTTGTATGTTTGTGTATGATATGAACATTTCAGAGAGTGACTTATGGGTCAACGCAGCCCTAATTATTTAGATGTACCACCACAGCTCACTTGTTTGCCACTTATGTCACTGGCAGGAAGAAGTAAACCTGTAACCAGAAACCTGAACTCAGCACTCAACTCTAATTAAGCCCCTACTGGTCTCCATCATTTAAAATACCATGACCAGTGTGTCTTGACACCAATCTTTCACTAGAGAGTAAGAAAGGGACATTGGTGCTGCCAGAGAAACTTTTTTCCACCTATAGTAACAGTTCTTTTTTTTATCTGCTTCATGGCAATAATTAAGATTTATCTCATGGTACCCCGTCCCTTTAGGATGTTTGGTTTCCATTATTTTTACAACACATTTTAAGCGCTATATTCAACCACAGTATCTGACATCTGGTAGAAAGACGCTGAATCTCAACAATATGCAAAGGTCTTCTTGAATTTGCCCTCCAGTATGATTAGTTGGGCTACAAGTAGTGATATGGCTGTTAACACATTCTGAAAAGGAAGACAATACGACTTTGCATAATTTTAAAGATAGATAGAGAGAAAGGGGTGGGACAGAACAGAAAGTTGGTTGTGCAATATAAGTATGTGGAATACAGAGACGGAGCAAACGTAATCACAGAAGAGCAAAGGGAATGCTGTGGTCTGTAATACACAAGAATGAGATGAAGTACATGAAAGAAGTTTGAGATACACCTGGATTATGGAGCATGGGGACTCAGAAATGAGAGGTGGGTACCTTAGTAAGTAAATCTTTAATTAATTAGCAGTGAACAACTGGTGTGTAATGAGCTAGCATGGGCTGCTGCCTATTGACGTGGGATGCCAGATTGCCTGGCAGGTTTAATATATATTTCTCAGCGGGAATTATTTTTCTCACATAATACATTTACTCTTAACCAGCTTCCAGCTGTGCTCTGTATAGCATGTTGCCATTGGATCTAAGCAATTTCTTCCATATAATTTATTTATTTTGTTCATAATTTTTAATATTTACCTTGCGTCCTTCCCTAGTCTCTCTTAACTCAGACTTTAAACAAATGAAATCCAATCATATTTCTCCATGGTTCATATCTATCTGTTTTGAAAAAAAAAGAAAACATTTTGATAGTTCAGCTCAGTGCTGTTGTATCCTTCATGTGAGGTGGAAGACATAACCGATTAACGTGTACCTCAACCATATCATCTCTAGATTTGTACTCTTCACTACAAGGCAAAAAAAACCCAAAAAACTTCTCGTTTATCATTCTATTACATTTTGTTATCATTTTTCTTTGCCAGTTATGTCGTGTAGTCCTAAGGGTCCTATGTTTTATATAATTGGAAAAAAAAACTGTTCACTTTTAAAAACATTGCTGACTTAGTTAGCCAAATCCGGTCAAATCCAAGGTATGCTGAGGTGATGTGAAAGTTACTGTGTTGCTGAATGGCAAACATGTTATAAGCTAGACAATGCACTTCTCAGGACTACTTAGTGGAATTCAAGAATCACCCTGTGATTGCAACATAAACCCTTTGCTGAGTCCTCCCTTTCATAGTGTCCTTTGCGGTTCTGATGTTGGGTTTTTTCTCTTTCATATTTTATTAATCTAATGTAATCCTGATAATAACCTGGTCACCATGATGTTCAGTTCTAGACATGCCCATATGATAAATAGACTTAGTGAGCACCTTAATGATACCAGCATTAGGAGATCAACAACATTAAATATCCATGGATTGTCCACACAATCCTAGAACCATAGAGATTCTTTACATTCCTTCATGAGGTCTGAATGTCACAAACTGAGCAATGGAGAAGGCTAACTCTGTTCTCTTGAAGAGGGTCTCCTCATGTGCATGAGCCACTGCACATAACAGGTGCTCTCACAGGCAGAAACCCAGTTATTCACTTGAGCTGATGGGTTCTCTTTCAATTTGACAGGCTAAAATTATTACTCTCTGTGCTAACCCTAACCCTACCCCTAACCCTAATAGTGTCTCAGAGTTACCTGCAGATCCCAGGATGAAATTATGGTGTTCTTGGAGACTTCTTTTAGTATTAAACAGCCAGCTCTTGGGCTGATTTAATTTAATGGCTTTCCTTAAATTGGAATGATTGATTTCACATAATTTCACAATCTTTTTTCAGGCTCATAGGCCCCCAAAACCTTCTTTCCGAGGGCCTTCGAGAACTCTTTTGATTTGGGTATGATGATACCACACACCTGACCCCAGATATCTGTGGTTTAAAAAAGACAGGGTCCACCTTCATACTCCCTAAGGAGGATCTAATCATTGCCACCAAAGTGTAGTACTAGGGTGTTGTACCGTGTTAGCCATTATGGATGCAGTGAAAAGTTAAGCAAAATGACACCTTTTATTGGCTAACTAAAAAAATTACAATATACAAGCTTTCGAGGCAACTTAAATGTATGGGTGGACTTTTGTTAAGTGGCAAATCTAGCATTTTTGTCAATTTAAGTTATGAGCATGAATACACAGTATTCATTTTATGCGGCATTTGTTCAAGTATAAATCCGTTTTATCTGTATGCTCTGTTAGCATGAAGATCCGATTGCCTGTTGAAAAAGTTAACATTTTTAGTGGGGTGTATCTATCTTTTAACAATACTGTATATAGTGCTTGCCATGTATATTGTCACACACGATCATTTAGGGAGCAGCTTAAGGACCCAACGAGCAGCGTGAAATTGCAATTGTACTAACCACTCTCTCTTTGTTTTGACAGGAAAGATGAGAAAATGCCACTGTGAATACACCTGAAAACCCAAGCCAGCAGGCCAAGCCACTTCCGGCTTCCTTCATTCCCTCTGGTCCACTGTATCTTTGTCTGTACCTGAGCTATCATGTCTGACTGTATCAATCTTTCCAGTATACGGGGATGGATTCCCCAACTCTTAAACTTTGTTTATTGCATTTTCTTTACAATATCTAATTACCTATTTTATAGTGCCTTTCATATCAATCTATCTTTTCTACAGTTCATTTCATATTTATCTTTTATATAGTGCCTTTCATATCAATCTATTATATAATTCCTTTCATATCTATCTATTATATAGTGCCTTTCATGTCTATTATATAATTCCTTTCATATCTATCTATTATATAGTGCCTTTCATATCTATTATATAATTCCTTTCATATCTATTATATAGTGTCTTTCATATCTATCTGTCTGTAAAGAAGAATCAACCTGAATTTCTTGCTCACTTGAAGATGACACTTTTCTGCCTCATCACAAACATTTGTTCATCCTCCTTATTGCACTGTCTGCATATTTGTTATTATGAGTTTTTAAACAGTAAAGAATGAAAGGTTCATTATAATGTCTCTACTAATTGATTTAATATAAGTACATAAGCCATAAACTAAGTGCTTAATTTGAGATCAGGTGAAGGGTCTAACCTGATGTAACAGTGACACTGGTCTGCATAAGGCATACATCATACATTTCAGAGCAGCAAACACATTAGCAGTTAGTTGTGACCTGATCTTTGAAATGCAGCACAGCATAGCACGAGTTGTTTTCTAACCCCAATCCACATCATAGCTACAAAATAAAGCGAATTCTGCACTACTTGAACAAAAAAGGATTTATTCCAAAATTAGTTGATCCAATTAAAAATGCAACTGCTGAGTTAAATGGTCATTAGAGAAAACATTTTAAATTATGGCAACTACTTAAGTTAAAATGTCATCTTTACCAAGCAAGGTGGTGGTAGTGCTGGTGAATTACAGGGAAACCAATTATTTTGTCTTCTTCTTTAACCTTTTAAAGACTCCTTGACATTTACAGGTATTATTTTTCACTCAAAGTGCTATTTCTGCATTGTGTTAAAGTATACTTAATTGTCTTCGCCTATTTCTGATTGTTCTATATGAATATATGCATGCTATAAATTCAGAAACACATGACTGGAATATAAATTTTACACTGAGGTCACAGGGTGCTAATTACTAGCGGTGTATTATTGAGTCTATTGGTACTACAGTTCACAACAAAATTCGAGACTTGAAGTAACCTAACAAATCAAGAGAAGCTTCAAAATCAAAGAGAAATACTAATCTGATTAGGAAGACACAAACAAACTCAAAAAAAAACTAATATTCCTATTCATGAAACCAAAGATTAAATCAAAGCCAATCATCACAAAGAATGTCCAATGTATGAGAGTGCTGCCATGTCACACATAAGGGAATACTCAGCTATGTTGTCGTTGTGGACCACAGCAGATATTATGTGTAAATAGTGCAGGTCAGACCCTGTGAGTGTAGGTGTAGGTGTGTGAGAGGAATGCTGTGTGGTCATGAAATGCTTAATAGGGAATAGGGCACAGCCATCCCTCATTAGTGCTCCATGGATCGTTTAGTACGCTTGCACTCACAAAGTTATAAAATGGTCTGAGCAGGTCAGAGGAGGGGGAAAGACAAAGAGATCGGAATCAAAATGGACCAGTACCAGAGAATACCCCATGGTAGAGTAGAGACAAATGTATTTCATGGATGGATCTCTCATGTTGAGCTTAGAAGCAACAACAATATGAACATTTATTTATATGGCACATTTAAAGCGCAAAGTGCTTTACAAGATGAAGAAAGAAAAGTTTATAAAAAAAAATAAAATATAAAAATAACATTAGGCAATACTAAGTAACAAAGAATAAAGTAAGGTTCGATAGCCAGGAGGACAGAAAAAACAAAACAAAAATTCCAGATGGCTGGAGAAGAAAGCAAAATCTGCAGGGGTTCCAAGGCCACAAGACCACCCAGCCTTCACTGAGCAGTCTACCTAACATACAAGTAAATGATCTCAGTCAGTCCTTATGGTTTTCAAACCTCATGTGGAAGAATTAGATGATGATGGTCATGTGGACCCCTGGCCTTCAATCCATCAATGTAGGGACTGCACAGTGCTTTGATCGGGTGGTGGTGGCGCAGATCGTCACCACAGAAAATCAGAAAAAGAACAGTGGAGAAAATAGGGGTTAGTACGGATTGTGGAGCCATGATAAAAATAATAATTAAATAAATATACAGAATATTGGGGTTACATTAAAATGAACCTATAAGAAAGCCATGTTAAAATAAGGAGTTTTTGGCAGTTTTTTAAAGTGCTCCACCGTATTAGCCTGGTGAATTTCTATTAGTAAGCTAATCTACATTTTAGATGCATAGCAGCAGAAGGCCGCCTCACCACTTCTTTTAAGTTTAGCTCTTGGAATTATAAGCAGGCACTCGTTTGAAGATCTAAGGTTACGATTTGGAGAATAAGGTGAAAGGCATTCTAAAATATAAGATGGAGCGAGATTATTTAAGGCTTTGTAAACCATAAGCAATATTTTAAAGTCAAAAAGTACTCCAACGGTGAGGATGCCAACAAAGGTGGAAGGACAAGGGAGTTGGACTAAGAGCATCCCAGCAGATACCAACAGAGGTGGCTTGGATGGGAGTCACTGCTGTCTCACCCCTAATTAGCACGCTTAAAAGGTGAGCTGGATGAGACGAGTGACAAAAAGAGAGAATCACTGGCGATGAGATGAAAGAATGGCAATATGGACTCAGCTGTTATTCCTGTTTTATCTGTTTATTGGATTTACTTTATTAAATTGTAACTTCCTCTCTATTATACTGTTTTTATTAAAGGAGACTTATTGCACCGCATTTGGTTTTGAACACTGCCCTTGTTTTAATAAAAACACTTTTTGTACCCTTAACTGTTGTTAGTTCTTTACTTATGCTAGTCCATCTTCGGTTATGACTACTGATGTCCTGGAAAACAGATGAGGCTCATGGTTATGGACACCCAGGGCATCACATCAGCAGTGTTGAGAACAAATATCTGAGTTTGTGACTACTATTTTGGTCAGTCATGCCACCTGAACTTCAGAACAGGAAATCCACCTGAAGCTAAACATGTTTGGCCAGGCCAGTATCTGGATGGGAGGCCATCTTGGGTTGCTGCTGGAAGAGCTGCTACTGGGAAAAAAACTTGGGTTTCTGTTGGAAGAAGTTTTGGTGAGTGACGAGGACAATGTGCTGTAAAAATGGTGCCATCCTTCAAAGGAGACATAAAACTGAGACCCTGACCCTCTGTGATCTTATTGACTTACTGTCAATAACTATTAGTCAATTACAATTGATTAACTGTCTGTCTCACCCCTTCACTACCTAATAGCTACTGTGTGGTGAGAGTACTGGTGTAAGAATGGCTCCCTTTGCATCATCCTTTAAAGTCTTTGAAGTGACTCCCCGCTGTCTGTGTAAAGCGATTTGATTAGATTAGAAAGTGCTATTTAAATGTAATTCATTAATCAGTTAAAACACATTTTTGAAATATTACTGTTTTGTACTTATTTAATTTTCCCAATTTTCACCATGGGCAGCACCTTTCTGTAATGTTACAGCATTGGTGCTGTCATACCGTTAACAGATATGCCACTGGTTACTGATGTTGTGGGTGTGACATGAGATATGTTGTGGTTAGTGATGGCATCATGCCCATCCTATTTAACCTGGACAAGAAGGTGACATTTTTTGTAGTTAAAGGGTGAGACAGATAGTTAGTCAATAAGTGACGGTGGAGTGATTAATGGGCCAGAATCATCAGGCAGTGGTGGGCAATTTATTCAGGACATCGAGAAAACCCAACTCTTCTCTCGAAGGATGAGAATCTTTTATGATCACAGAGAGTCAGTGTCCCTGTCCCTCAGGAACCTTCCTCTCCACTTCCTCTTTTCTGGTCTACACAAGACACTGTCATCAGCAAAAGGCCTGCACCAGGGGTATTAGTCTTTTATCCCATGAGTCAACACATCCATAACTCAATCAAAGAGGTAAAGACTTAAAGAAGATCCCAGGTATAGACTTACTCTTTCTGTCACTACTACTAATACCACCATTACCACTACATTTCATTTACTTAGATCCCATGGTCATGAGACTACTTGTTAATTATGAATGCCCTGTGGATATACCTCTGTTCAGGAACAAATAAAAGAAGATATGACTTAATGAAGATGTCAGCTTAATGGTCTCCTGGGATGGACAATAAAGTAATTCTAGAGACGGTATGTCTATGAACCTGAGCGATCTCCCTACGATATTTTCCCAAAAACTTAATAAAGAGCAAACAAGAAAGACCATTTGCTTTAGAAAATAAAATTCCTGTTCTCTCTCTCATATCTTGTTATCAAAAAACATGTACAGATATTTCTGAAGAGCTTTATCTCATAAGGATAGGTATTATCATTGTTGCCATGTATAATAATTACCTGCATATTTACACTGGCACTAAATAGAAGGTTCAACTGAAGATGTTCGTCACCTTCACTTGTCATAACATCTCCAGGTTAATGTGCTCATCCTAAAGTGTTGCATTTGCTTTATATACTGTTATGTACTGAAATACATCATAACTATGTTTAATTTTGTGAGATGAGAATTCGGTTGATGGAGCTCCTTTGCTGTCGCTGGTGCTGCTCAGTCTGGCTTTGCAGTGAGTTTGTCCATTATCTTGCCATGCTGCTTCTTTTTGGATGATCAGTCTCATTTTCTATGCAAACAGTCATGCAGTTATAATGGCTGCTATGGTTCCCTGCCAATTCCTTCCTCTTACTGGAGGTTTCTTTTCTCTGACTGAACACAAGTTTGATTTCGTATTCTTGGATGCAGCCTTTTGTGCTCGGCAAACTTTTTTCCCCCCAATAAGAATGATGATGCTGATGCAATATGTGCATTCTTTTTTTCGTTCCTGTGTCTCTTTTCACAACTTCCATATCAAATGAATGAATACATTTCTTTATATTTATGATGTCTGTCAATTAAAGAGGATAATAAAAGTTCATATTATAAAATTTTTATTTGGTGTCTTGGCTGACACTTGCATATTGATTTCCCTGAATATTATAGTACATTAACAGGAAGTGATTCTGCCATCATAGCAGCCATTCATAAAAGCCATTAATATAAACACAATTTATATTATATATTCACATCTATAGTTTTTTGTTTTTTTTGTAAAAGACGCCTGTGTCTTCTTATACATTCTAGTTTGAATGGTGAGCTGCTATTTGCATTTTTATAGTCACAGTTGGAAATTTTTGAAAAAAAAGTTTTATTTTCATTTTTCATGGATTGCCTGTGAAGGAGTTTAAGTATCTCAGAGTCTTGAAAATGATGAACTGGTCATTTGTGGTGAAAAGTGACATTCCTTGTCTCATCGAGGATGCTGGCATGGGAAGGCACTGTGGCAGATATTACACTGGGACTGGCGGCCCCGCAGTAATAGAAGAAAACCGTTTACCTGACTGGGAGACCATAATGGAAGAACATACCAACCGGGAGGTCAGAGGAACTAAGGGACAGTGGAAGACTGCAGCCTCCCATGCTAATGTCTGTTTGTGGTAGCCTCCCTTTATGGCAAGATCCTGTCTGGACACCTGCAGGGAAGCATGTGGTAGTTCTGCTTGGCCTGACAATGGGTCTGGTATCAGAAGTATTCCCAGGTCATGTTTAAAATGGAGTTGGGAAGAAGAGAACAAAAGTTGTCCGGAAGGAGCACAGGAGAGAAAAGGACACTGTGACACTGCCTAGTGGCCACACGTTTTATTAGCTGCATCAAACTAATATCCCTAATATTATTCCATATTATTTAATCCTTCCATAATAACGAACACCAGAAAACTCATTTTAGGGCTCTACAACATGCAGGAGATCTTGCTGATTAAAGGTAAAATTAAAAGTAAAGCGGTTTTACTAAAAGACATAAATTCTACCTATAGAATTCGAAAAACTACATCCATTAGAAGGCAGTTGTGACCTCCATTACTCCATGGCAATGGCCCCATGAAGTCCACATCAAGACTATCTCATGGATCAGTAACCTCAGTTATTGAACAGGAGCCCAAGAGAATGTCGGTCACCTGCCCTAGCATGCTGACAAATAGGACCCATGTATAAATAACCTAAAAACCTTTGCATAGGTTATTAAGTTATAGGTTAATAAGTAGCTTGAAACTGAAGGTATTAATATCTCTAGTTTTGTGGTGAAACTATCGATAAGTCTGAAAGGACTATGTGGCTCTGATGAGCACCAACTAAACAGCAGCTCCTCAGCTGCAAGAAACCACCAACATTACTATTATATACAGTGTATGCACAACCACATAGATAGATAGATAGATAGATAGATAGATAGATAGATAGATAGATAGATAGATAGATAGATAGATAGATAGATAGATAGATAGATAGATAGATGCACATACGCACATATTTACAAAACTACAGTTTATTACTTTATTCAAATACAAATTAAATCAATACCGGAAAAACAGAGAACAAAAGCACTCAGCAGAACACTTACAGTCCACTGAACTTCATTATCCTTAGTAATGGGCCATGGGACATTTTAGGACTTACACTGAACAGCCACAACATAAAGCCACTGACAAGTGTAGTGAATAATATTGATTGTCTCGCTATAAATGGAGGATATATGAGGCAGCATATGATTTCTTGAAGTTGATGTGTTGGAAGCAGGAAAAATGGGCAAGTGCTCTGAGCATCTTTGACCAAATTGTGATGGCGTGACGAATGGGTCAGTGCTTCTGCTTAGCAGGCCCATGCTGACCTCTTTCCATTAATGAAAGCGCCTACAGTGGGCACATGTGCATCCGAGTTGAACCCTGGAGCAATGGAAGAAGAAGGCACGGTCTGTAGAATCACATTTTCTTTCAGATTATGTGGACAGCTGGATACATGCGTGTCATTTACCTGGGGAAGAGGTGGCAGCAGGATGGACTATGGGAAGAAAGCAACCTGGTGGAAGCATTATGTGCTGCTCTGGGCAATATTCTGCTGGGATATCTTGAATGAGAACTTGCTCATTCTCCCTGGGTCTGTGTGAGGTTTCGCTTGGTATTACAGTATCAAGCCTAAAGAATTGTACCTTAGCAAATACTTTAATACAAATCAACTTACAAAAGAGGTCATCAGTTTGAGGGACTGTTTGGGAACAAGTATAAGGGACAAGGTAACAAAACTGATCATTTCAAATGAATAGTTCAGAAGAAAATGCAGGTTGTTTACAATTCCTAGGTTAGAAATAGCTAAAAGCTAATATGAATTACACAGAAATTTACCAAGCAAGACAGGCTTCAAATGCCCTGTTAAACACATTAGGGGGGAGTCAGAATTTCAAATGAAGGTGGGCAGCTCATTCCATAAGCTAGGAGCTACACATGGAAGCTACACATGACATTTAATGCCATGCATCACCATTCACAGTTCATCAGCAGACCTGAGTAGGTGAGAAGGAGCACAGGACCTTCTCACAAGTGTCTCTCTATATATGGGTGCTGATCAATTGACTACTGTGTAGACAAGCATCAAGCATTTGAACTTAATACACGCAGCTACAGGAGTGACACATGTCTGCCTTGGCTGGTTGAACACCAGATGTTTACTACATTTTGAATCATCTGCAGTGGCTAGTGCAACATGGTGGTACTCCTGCCAGGTGAGTTGCAGCAGTCCAGATGTGACAAGTCCAAAGCCTGGACAGGAATTGTGCTGCATGCTCTGTCAGATACAGTCTGACTCTGCAGATGATGTGTAGAGTGAATCTACAAGACTGAGACTGTTGTAATATGGTCAGTGAAGGAGACCTGTTCATCGGTCACCATCCTAAGGTTGTGTACACACAGAGATAGTGAGCCAAGCTGAACAGTGATGACACCTGACTACGATTGTAAGCACCTCATTTAAAAGAAAGTAATCATTATAAGTAAAAGCACTCAATTGTGTCTGACTCCCCGTGACACTAACAGTTTATGCAGTATATGCATGACGGATAGATGGTTAGATAAATGTTGTCTCTTGGTATTCACTTTTTAAAGGTATAAAGGTTCAGCTTCTTTGGGTTTTTATTACACACCAGGTCCTCCAATCCTCTCTGCACTGCCTTTGGTATAATAAAGTCAAATCGATCTTGTCATTTAGACGCTAAAATGGCACAGACATGACATTTGTGCCATACTGATGAACTTTGTTTTAGGATACCCCCTACACTTACAACTTTTAATGTCCCCATTGTCCTCACTTTACCCACAATGATTAGAGCAGACAAATCTGTCCATCAACAGCAAGGAAAACTCATTAATAAGTATAAATGCTAGAGGAGTGGAGGTGCCGACAGAAATTTTAGTCAAAACAGGTATAGAAAAAATGAACCTGGAAAACTTTTGCAATAGCAAGCAATGATAAAATCAGAACAAACAAAGTTTTATTTCAAACAGATTCACTATTTAGAGCATGAGGAATCGTTGATTATTCAATCTTTTACCCTCCATAGTGAAATACTCTACCCAAAAATATTTTTTATGTTATTTTGATGACCGAGAAAAGTTTCTGATCTTATGTTTTCAAGAGATTAAAGACAAGATAACATTTCTGATAACAACACTGTAATCATGTCCAAGTGACGTAAGGTGGCAGGACTTCAGAACAGCAAGAACTGCTATGGAGCCCAGCATTTAATCCTGGAAAATACTTCTCTTAGATGATTTGAGTGATCTTCCAAAGTTTTACAATAAACAGAATATCTTTTAAATAAACAACATACACTTGCTATGGAAGGCCCCCCCAAACGCTAGTCATCCCCCACTGGCATGACTGTAAAATGGTACTGACGTCAGTCTTTTCTCCCACGTGGAAGTGTCTTTTATTGCAAAGCTGTTTTTTAGAGTCCACACAAAATCTCCACTCAATATTCTTTTTCTTAGCTAATACTACTGACGAAGTCCAAGGACTATAACTGTCCTCTATGACACCCTCAGATAACATCTTTGAGACTTGCATGTCAATTTCCTGACATTTAAGAGGTGTGGATCAGTAAGTTCTCAGTCTCATAGTTGGATTATCACCAGTGCTAATATGATGTTTAATCAATTTACATTGTGACTCGTATTCTTTGGAGTCAAGCCTAAAATGGCACTGAACTCATGCAGCAAGCCAATTAATTGTTCCTTCTGTTCTGGAGGTGAGCAGATGAGCCCAAAGCTGTAAAAGGTGGAAGTTCAGATGCAATCAACACATCACCCAAAGCTGAAATAACATCCTCCTCCGTGGTAGCATAAAACTGACCCAATATGGAGTCCTTCGTGTAAGATTATATCCTTTTCATTAAGGTTAAGGAGATGAACCATCACAACCTCCTTATTTAATATAATTATTCACTAATAATTTTTAATATATATTTAATATAATTATCACAAGGGAATGAGGAAAAACCCAGTTACTTCACGCAAGCTGGTAAAATACTTTCACTTAGAGATGGCACAGTAACAGTGAACATAATAATTACATTACAGTAGTCTGGCACCATATCTGTTTTACACAACAGTGGTGCTAATAAATTCCTCATCTTCAGCTCACACTTACCTGAATCTATATTTGCATGACAATAAAGTCACACCCCAAGAGCAAAGACTGAGTCGAGTTACATACTTCATGCAGCCAATGTGCACTGTTAATTGTGCCAAAACTGTACAATACCTGACCATTTACTGCATGGGCAAAAATATGTTTTTTATGACTGGGGATGTTTCATCTAGCAGGTACATTAATTTCTAGGTTATTGCTCGAGTCAAACATGAGAGCCTGAGTCAATGAGAATATCAATAACCATCCCTTCAACAGTTCCCTGAATAGATGCAGTTTGGGGGTCTTATCATCCTGAGAAGGAGTCACGTATTCTGTTGCTAAACGTTCTATATGTGGTTCAAAATCAGTAGGCCAGGCCTAAGCAATATGAACTGGAGTCTGAGCCACAAATAGGAGCTCGTCTCTCGTGTTAAAAAGTATCAGCAGCATAACCCATATGTCAAGTCATCCGGTCAAATACTCACAACGTGCAAAACGCATGCATTTTTTGCTAAAATATTGTTAAATATTTCTGGAAAATGAAAGTAGTCTACAAACAGGAAGTCTGTTCACACAGGGCTGTGCTTTTGAATTGAAGACAGAACAGGTTACTTGATCGGTGAAGAAGAGGGGAAGGTATGTCAAAAATATCACTTTGGGTGGAATATTCCAATCAATAATAGGGTGCCTCTTACATTATGAACTGACACATGCACCAAAGTATCTAGAAATGAATGATGACCTTAGTAATGTGACAAAAAAATGTAAAAATATAAATTTCATCTTCTTCTTCCTCCCCTTTTCCCATTTGATTCAGGCCGTCTTATTACTGCTCTCCATGCCTCTGTCTGTTGCTTAATGCTGGTCTATCGCTCCGTTATCTTCTTTCATGCAACCTATTCCTGTCTTCCTTGGTTTTTCACTAATATCATTTACTAACGGAGGAGATGAAACTTTAAAATAAAATGCCCATACAAGCTTAAAAACACACCATCAATTCATATACAATTAGATACAAGTCCTCATGACTAAATGCCAGATTTCTTCAGTTTTCTGTACCTATGCATTCATCCATTAAAAACATCCACTTTTTTCATTACAGATTTAAAGGAATGGGAGTCTTTGCAGTTTAATTACATAGTACTGCACCTATTCTTAATGTGTTAATTATAAAATATGCATATAAACTAGTCTGGGCCACAGAGCATTGAGTTCTTTAGCACTGAATCCACATTATTTGCTCATTTTTCCATTTTTCTTTATTGAGCAAAGTCTTAGTTTTGTTCAAAAGAGTATTTGTCACTAGGATTCACAAGAAAAAAAATACTTAAGTTATTTGCAATGGGCCTTTCAAGTGACACCAAAAGACCATTACATTGATTTAACTGAAATTCACACCAGAGCCCCTTTTTCTGCTGTATTTACTACAATCGAACTGTTTATGCTCATTTTATTATAGCTAGAAAAAGATTTCTTGCTCTTTAAACTGCTTGGCCTCTTAATTCTTCTATCATGTTATTGAAATGGTTTTCAATTTTTATGCATTTACCATTTATTTGTTAAAATGAAAGAGGCATTCAAGACAAAACTATTATTGAGAATTTCAAAATTCAATTGGTGTTCATCTCGTAAAGCTAAGTCTCGATGTTAAAAAATCAATATCTGTCATACATATCTCTTCACTGTAAACATCCCTCAAGACTTCAGACATACAAAGAGGGGGGAAATGCTTTTTCATTACATTTTTAATTTGGAAAACCTGAAAAACTGCATTTTGTAGCAGCTTGTTTTGTTATGAACAATAAAAGGATTTACAGACAACGGGAAAACCATATGCTAGGTGGTAAAATAAGCCAAAGACGCATAACATCAGGAAAATCACATATGTGCAATTTTTAAATAACACGGCACTTACAAAAGAGTTGCTCAGCTTTACCATATTTCCATTTTTAACATAAAGCGATGTCACATTAAAAATGTAATTCTGAGTTTCATTGCTTTGATATAAAATGTGACAGAGAACAACATTTCACTGTAGGATTTATTATTTAACATAATTACAGAATTGCTAAAAGAACTGAATTCTTTAAAAAGCGCCGTATACACTGACTGAACAAGTTTTGAAGCGCACTATACTAATACTGGGGAGGGCCTCCATTTGCTTTAAAAAAAGCCTTCATTCTTCATGGCATGAATTCCACAAGATGTTGAAAACGATCCTTTGATATTCTGGTTCGTGTTGACATGACTGCATTGTTGTGTATTGTATGTTCAGTAACAAGTTCAATTTATATGGATGTTGATTGATATTCCTGTTGTTGGTAACTTCCTGTAGAATGTTAGTGGGTGGGATTTTTGAAGGAAAAAGGAAGTTCTTAAAAAAGGCATTCTGGTCTTTTTCGTGGTACTGAGAGAACCTAATGAGAAACTGACACAATTTTTACAGTTATTAAAATACTATATTAAGAATCACTATCCACGCCTGTGTGTCGTCAATAGATATTATATTGGCGACGAGAGGAGGAGAAGAAGCCCTGAATCGAAAAACAGACAAGACGGTGACGAAGTTTTGGTATTATTAACTGTGTTGGTTACTGCTTTTTCACAATGGCCACGTTGGGTCGTATCGACGAATTCAATGCTGAGACCGGGGTGTGGGAAGAATACGCAGAGAGGCTTGAGTGCTTTTTTCACGCAAATGACATCGATAATCCAGAGAAGAAGAGATCAATTTTACTAAGCGTGTGTGGAGCCGCAACATACTCCACCGATGTTGAAAATGATCCTTTGATATTCTGGTTCGTGTTGACATGACTGCATCATGCAATTTTTGCAGATATGTTATCCTGTGCTGTGAAGCTCTCATTCTACCACATCCCAAAGGTGTTCTGTTGGAATCAGATCCGGTGACAGGGAAGGGCATGGAAGAACATTGAACTATTCATGAAACCGAAGGGATGCACATGGTCAGTAACAATACTCAAATACAGTAAGTGATTGCACTCAAGTGATGATTGACTGGTATTAATAGGCCCAAACTGTGCCATAAAAACATTTCCCACAGCATTATACCTCCACCATCTGTCTGGATTGTTGGATCAAGGCAGGTTGGGTGCACAGACTCATGCTGATGTTATAAAACTCCATTTCAGATTTATCAGACAAGACTACATTTTTCCAGACTTCAGCTGTCCAGTTTTGATGTGGCCTTCTGCTGTTGCAGCCCATCTGCCTCAAGGTGTGAGGTTCTGTGCATTCTGAGTTGCTTTTCTGCTCAACACAGTTGTACAGAGAAGTAATCTGAGTTACTGTAGCCTTTATGTCAGCTTGAACCCATCTGGCCATTCTCCTCTGACCAGTTGTGTGTGTAAATAAATCCCAGGAGATCAGCAGTTAGAGCAAAACTCAAACCAGCCCACCTGGCACCAACAATCATGCCACGATCAAAATCGTTGAGATCCCATTTTTTCCACATTCTGGTGTTTAATGTGAACATTAATTGAAGTTCCTGGCCTGAAACTGCAACTGAGCTGCTGCCACGTGATTGATAAGCAGGTGCATAGTGGTTCCTAATAATTTGCTCACTTACTGTATATTGTCATGCTTGTGCATCAGAGGGTTACCCTTCTAGGTATGTGGTACCACTCCGTATCAAGAGAGGGTGCTACCACAAACTGTATTGTCTTCTTCTTCTTCCTCCACAGTGCATAGAAACCACCCAATGAGGGCAAATGATTCCACCCACTATTCATATTGGCTCTAAAATCCGTACTGACCCCAACTCTCTCTTCTGTTTCTTTGTGGTGGCGGCCTGCTCCACCACCACCTACTCAAAGCATCATGATGCACCAACATTGATGGACTGAAAGCCAGAAGTCTACGTGACCATCATCAGGTCCTTCCATGAAAACCCTAAATACAAAGATGACTGTTTGATTTATGTTATGTAGATTGCCCAGAGGGGACTGGGCGGTCTTGTGGCCTGGAACCCCTACAGATTTTATTTTTTTTCTCCAGCCCTTGGAGTTTTTTTTGTTTTTTTCTGTCCACCCTGGCCATCGGACCTTACTTATTCTATGTTAATTAATGTTCACTTATGTTTATTTTTTATTGTGTCTTCTATTTTTCTATTCATTTTGTAAAGCACTTTGAGCTACATTTTTTGTATGAATATGTGCTATATAAATAAATGTTGATTGATTGATTGACCCCTTACTGCTTCTTAACCAAGCAACCAGAGCAAGGAAGCCCCTTAATCGCCTAACGGCAGACAAAGCAATGGTAGTTTTTCTAGCCATGTTTTTTCTGGTGGCAATGGTTTTGTTTCATTTTCATGCCACTGAGTGTTTGTTTTTGTTTGAACTGTTATGTAAATGGAGACGGTCGCATTGGCTCCCCAAAATGTATTTTGTTTAAGCCTGTCAACAATATGACGGTATGGTATTCTACCATGTTATGTAGCAAAAGATCAATGACTAACCCTAAAACAACCCTAACCTTAACCATCTCAGAAAAGGAAGCATAAGTAGCGAAGTCATGTTTGTTGGACAGCGGCACATTGCCTCACTGCTGGGTGACTGTGGTGGAAGAATGTGCGCCTTTTCTCTTTGTATGTTCTCTCTGGATGCTCTGAGTTTTTCAAGAATCCTAAAAATATGGAGGTTAGAATCTTTGACAATATGAATTGTTCTGAATGCATGTGTTTGTGTATGTGAGTCCTGCCATAGCTTTGCTTCCCGCTTTGCACCTTCTGTTGCATGAAAAGGCCCTTGTTTCCTTTTTATACAATAAACAGTCTCAAATTAAATATTATTAGTACTTTGAAATACTGAGTCCTAAAATTATTCATTGAAGGGTGTCACAACAATAGTGATGAGCGAAATGATTTGCATGAAATTGAATTCAAACAGAGACTCTGTGTTTTGCCTCACAAAAAAAAAATCTGTGAAATAAATTGTGCTCGCTTCCAGTGAAATTCATGCTATTCACACAAGAAGGAAGGTGTTTAGCTTTTGCCTCGGAGCGCTTTCCTTCATTAATTCTGCATGTGTCTGCCATTTTGTAATTAAATAAAGATCTCCAGTAGGTAAACAAACATCTATCTGGAAGTGTGCATATCCTGAACTAGGATAAGGTGTTTAATAGGAAACGGTGAGTGTGATGTAATGCTATGTGTTCTAAATTTACTGTGAGGAAAACACAGTAATGTGCACAAGGCTGTGCTTTGGTTTGCCTTTGTGTGGAAAATATGCAGCATGTCATATTTAAAAAAGAAACAGAAAACTGCATTCCTCTGAGCTAATGTGATTGAGAGGCATAAAGAAAGCTGATTGTACTCCTGTGGTATGGATTACATGCTTTATGAAGCTGCTGAAGAGAACACAGGTAAACATGGAAGTGCGATCAAGGCTTTAAGAAACAATATTCCTTGTTTTCTACCAAAAATACTTTTAAAACATCAAACATTTCTATAGTGAGTATCATGTTTTGCATTCACAAAATCAAACATGAATCAAATTTTAGTGTCAGTTTAGCAAAACTGTATGTGAATCAAACCTTGCCCATTTTTCTTATTGTACACAACAATTTGTCTTAAAGCAAAAAAACATAAGGTGCTCCTACCCATTGATGTTCCGACAGGTAACTTTAAATTTGCTCAAGCTTCACGGTCCGTACTTTTTGGTATTTGAAATTTCATTTCAGAAAATATCATTTAAAAAAGAAAAAGAGACACGTATTTGATTTTCAACTTAAAAAGGAAAAGGAAAAATGAAATGCACAAAACAATTACTTTTTTTCCTTTTGTTCTTTCGCAGATCAGAAAAGAAAAATGCAAGAAACAAGAACGAGAAAACACCCTAAATTTATTTTGTCTAAACCAGACTTTTTTGTAGGTCAACAACCCGGTCAGGTAATGCGCCACTTGCAGCAAACACTGCATTGGAACGGTCCGTGTACTTTTTGGTAATTGAAATTTCATTTTAGAAGCAAAAACGAAAAAACAAAAATGAAAGGAATTTTCAGATTTGGATTTTTTGATTAAAGAATAAAATAAGGGAAAATAAGGTATTTTTTAATTCTTTGGTAACAAATAGAAGTCATAAACTTAAACTTACACATACTTTTCTGGATTTGTTTGTGATTCAAATAATGAAAGTGTAATAGCTGAAAAACAACAAAAAAAGACGCATTTTCGTTGTCTGAAACCGGAGGTACTTCTTCTTCTGCGCGATTTTTGACGACACGTGCGAACAGTCCTCCTCACAACACATCGATCGACGGCCTTCAAGTTACACTGCATGGCATCAGCAGAGGATGGACCATTACGTTGTTTTCCAGAACAGTAAAAGAGTGACACTCCAGGACAAGGACATGAGTGCAGAAAAACTGAGTCGCATCTTTCCGGTAAAAATACAAGCTTTGCAGACTTTGCTTCATTGATGTAGCAGTTCTTTTATGAACGTTATTGTTGTTACTTACTGTGAAACAGCTAACATTTGGTGATTTCATTTACTAACACTAAGTCTGGAAATTTTTATAGGGCTAGCAATTTGAATACGTTTAAATGTGTGACTGGTTGCTCATTGACAAGTGTAACACATGTTAAGAAAACTTTCTGTAAATCACTTTGCTCTCCTACTTGTGCACGCTGTTAATACTCGAAACGTTTACTACCATTCAAATTGCTAGCACTCTAAAAATTGCCAGACTTAGTATTAGTAAATGAAATCACCAAATGTTAGCTGTTTCACAGTAAGTAACAACAATAACATTCATAAAAGAACTTCTACATCAATGAAGCAAAGTCTGCAAAGCTTGTATTTTTACCTGAAAGATGTGACTCAGTCCTGGAGTGTCACTCTTTTACTGTTCTGAAAAACAACGTAATGGACCATCTTCTGCTGATGCCATGCAGTGTAACTTCAAGGCCGTAGATCGATGTGTTGTGAGGAATACGTTGGGAGGTTCGCACGTGTCATCAAAAATCGCGAGAAGAAGAAGTACCTCCGTTTCAGACAACGAAAATGCGTCTGTTTTGTTGTTTTTCAGCTATTACACTTTCATTATTTGAATCACAAACAAATCCAGTAAAGTATGTGTAATTTTAAGTTTATGACTGCTATTTGTTACCACAGAATTAAAAAATACCTTATTTTCCCTAATTTTATTCTTTAATCAAAAATCAAAATCTGAAAATTCCTTTTATTTTCGTTTTTGCTTCTAAAGCGAAATTTCAAATACCAAAAAGTACACAGACAATTCTCTTTCAGAATTTTTCATTTTTCATTCTTGCTTCTTTGAGTTTGGGGCCAGCCTGATCCCAGTTTCTATAATCCCAGTTTCTAGACCCACACAGGGGTGCTCAGGCCTAGATTGCTACTTTAAACCTGGTTTTGACTTTTGTGTGGGCTCGCAGAGGAAAGCTTGCTCAACATGTTTTGTATAATTTCTTTCTCTGCATCTGTCTTTCCCTGAATGTTTCTAATACACAATATATGACCATTTTTGCCTGTAAGAAGTCTGCCAGTGTTACCCATGTGGATTTTTCTCCAGATACTCCTGTTTCCCTTATACTTTGCTAAAGGCCGGCATGTGTGACTAATTAACAGCTCTAAGTTGCTCGAGTGTGAGTGTTCCCAGCAATGGATCCTATCTTGTGCACAGTTTGGCAGAGATAAGCTCAGGCCCAAGAATCTCTAATCTGGTTAGAAAGGGTGGGAGGATGGATGGAAGGAGGGATAGATGGATGGTATTATTTTTCTCTTGTTAAGCAGCTAAAATCAAAGACATCAGAAACTATATCACACACACAGCAAATGCTGAACATAATGAACGTAACATTTTTAAAAATGGTTCATGGTCCAAGTTACTTACAACCTTCTACTTTATTGTAAATTAGAAATGAAAATATATTGTAAAATCCATCCTAATATTAAAATTTCTAGTTAAGAACAACTAAATGTACATCAATATAGCTAGCATGTGCTGCCACCGGGCCCCTTTACTGATTTATTATTTATCATCCTTTAGTCATGTTATGTGAATACTGTATCTGTTTGTGCATTTCTTAACATGACAGCTGTTTGCATGAAAGATTTTTGTGGTAATCCTGCCATGCTGTACTCAATAACTTGGGAAAAAATAAATATTGAATATTTAAACATACTCAGGTTATGAAAAATTTCAATCTCCTCTCAAAATTTGATACATATAACGGACCTATGATATCCTGTATAAAAACTGGAGATTGTATGAGTTGATATAAAAAGAAAAAAAGGTATAAAATATGCATAAAGTGGCATTAATAAATTAAAAGCTTTCTGTACAGACAAAGTATTGGGTATTAAAAGTATTTTCAGATTTTTTCATCTTTAATCTCTTCTGATTAATTTTGCCAGTATTTATTTTTTCTCTCAGCAGACTCAACACATTTAGTATTCTCAAATGATCTCACATTCATTTCATTATTTTTAATTTTATTTTATCTTCTAGTACATACCAGATACATTGTATATCTCTTAAAGAATGCCATTTATATTTTTGTGGGAACACAGACATAAATGCTGCCTTCCAACTCAAAGGATTTGGATTCAAATCCCAGCCCAGTTACTTGCTCTACGAAGTTTATACATTCAGTCTGTGTTGGCACGACTATTTACTGGCACTCAGTTATTCTCCCACATTTTAGAAGTGTGCATCGGTGACAAGTCAGTGCGCGGTTGTGAATAAACCGCCATCCTGCTCAGGATTAATAGCTGAATTATCCTAAGCTTCAGCTCATGGATGAGGATCTGTTAGAAAATGAGCAAATCGGAGAGCAGAACATTCAACTTCTGTTTCGGAACTTTGGATTTAATATGTAAAAATGCACCCCGTGCTTGGTTGACAATTCAACCATGTAGACTTACATTTACAAATATGGAGAATTACAGACATATGCCACCTACAGCCTCATACCACCTAAGGAGAGCTGTGAAAAAATGTAAGCAGTCCGATCCCAGGGGCATTTGGCAAGGTCTGCGGACAATAACGGACTATAATGCAACCGTCCCCACCACAGTGACCTCAGGCGCCTCTCTGGCAGACAAGCTTAACAATTTCTATGAGCGCTTCAATGATAATGCCAATAACGCCAGCCAGTGGTATAATACATCTGCGCTGGAATCTCAGCCTAGTGAGAACACAGAGCTTACTTTGTCAGGACACAATACAGGGACAGCTGTCAAAAAATTGAACACCAGTCTGCTTTTAAGATCTGTGATGATCAATTTGCGCCAAGTGTTCATGATAATATGTAACCTCTCCTTAATCCAGTCTGTTGAACCAACATGCTTTAAAAGTTCTACCATTGTCTCTGTACCTAAGAAATCACATCCAACCTGTCTGAATGACTACCATCATGTTGCACTAACGCCTATAGGAATGAAGTGTGTTTCAAGAAGCTAGTCAAGAATTACATACTGTATGCTCTTCATTGCTCAAAAAACTTGATCCATTACAGTTTATAAATTGCTCCAGTAGATTCATGGATGATGCCATCACCTTGATCTTACATACAGTACTAGCCCACCTGAACAATAGAAGAAGGTATTCTGTGTGAATGCTATTTATAGACTTTAGTTTAGCATTTAAAACAAAAAACATCACTAATCTCAGGGACGTGTGTCTAAACACTTCACTTTGCAGCTGGGTTTTTAGCTTCTTGACAGGCAGACCTCTGGTAGTTTGAGTGGGTGGCCACACTTTATCAATCCTCACACTCAAAACAGGGGCTCTACTAGGCTGCGTTCTGAGTCCTCTAACGTACCCCCTCTGTATACAGTATATATGACTGCACAGCTGGACATGACTCTAGTGTTATTGTCAAGTTGGCCGATGACACGGCTGTGGTGGTCCTGATCTCTAACAACAATGAGCAGACTTTAACTGCATAAAGTGGAGAGTCTGTCATATTGGTGTTAGGACAACAGTCTTCTCCTGAATGTCAGCAAGACAAAGGAGCTGATTGTCGTCTTTGAGAGAAAACAATAGAGACACTACCACCACCTTAGTAGTAACAGCATTCATGTTGAGAGGCTGGATAGCTTCAGATACCTCAGTATCCATATTATTGAGGACCTGACCTGGTCCAAGATTACTGACACCTACTGTAGGTGAAGAAGGAACAGCATCATATTTAGCAGCTCAGACGTCTAAGGAATTTTAGGCTACCATCCTAGAACATCTACATATTCAGCACTGAACAAATCTTGACAGGAAGTATTGCCACCTGGTTTCGGATCAGCATGCAACAGACCATAAGGCTCTGCACAGAGTGGTGCGGTCAGCTGAAGGCATCAATGGATACACCCTCTCCAACTTCCACAACATCTGTGTTAAGCAATGCTGGAACCAGGCAAAGAAAATTATAAGTTATTCCAGCTGTCACAACAATGACCTCTTCTCTGTGCTGTGGTACCACTGCCTGAAAAACAAAAGAGAATGGAGGAGGAGCTTCTGTCCACAGTCCTACCAGATCCTAAATGAGGACAATGCCTAGAGCTATGCTACACATTATTGCTAATTTAATATTAAGTTATTTATTATTATGCTGTTGTTATAAATATTGACTTTTACTGTTTATTGTCTAATGCACAGTCTGGGAGTTTAGCAATTAAGCATTTCTCAACGTATTGTTATGTGTGTATAATTTTATGGGACAAATCAGATTTAATTTGATTTAAGTTTGATTTTCTCTACATGTGGAATTAACACAATCTTCCAATGTCTGTGTGTTTTTTTTTTGTTTTTTTTTTGATAAAAATGGTTAAACCCGAGTCAGGCCTGGGGTGACATGTAATGATAGGCTTTATACTATTAAGCCCCAGAATCCCTCGAGACAGTGTTCTGCTGTCATCTAGTGAATGAAATGACATCATGCTGCAAAAAAAAAAAAGAATATTTTTATGTGTTCTGCCACTCTAAAGTTACTCATCAATATCCATGGATGGGGTGGAGCCTCCAATGAAAAACACAACGACAAACGAAAAGACGTAAAGGCAGTTTTAGAACGAGCTGAAACTGAACCATTGCTTGAATGGGGTTATACTGATGATGATGTGAATTGGTCATCAGATGTTGACATGGAAAGTAAAAGCGATACATATGGCACAGTATGACCAAACTACCATGATATACCCAGAGAATCTGGTCACATGAAGCTTCACCGTGATGTGACAGTAGCTATGTGATGAAAAGGCAAAATGATTGCGATCAAGGACAAGAACAAGCAAGACCTTAGCCCCCTAAGCAATCTTTATAATGTGGCAACTGTCAATAATTTTTTCAGGGGAGATGTGGATGTCACTAAACCTTGAGCTGTGGTAGCCTATATTAACACAAGGGACGCATCACTTATGCTGATGCCGATTTACAACAGGTTACAAGTTGGTGACTGTCTCAAAACATGTCACATGAGTGGCATGTTCTAAATCTTCATCAGTGCACCAGTGGGCACTAGACATAACCTTTTCTACTATTTGTTTTGCTGATGTTTTTCCTCCACCACCAAACACATGCATATTAGGTTAACTGGTAATTCTACAAGTGAATTGGTTTATTTTAACTGTCAGTGTTGGTGAGTACCCTTCACTGGACTGGCACCCTTTAATGGGTTCGGTCCTCACGTTACCCTGAATGCATATTCTTAATTAGATTAAGTGGGTTTGATAATGTATGCATGTATGTGTATTTATAAGGACAGGGTGTTTCTTGCTAATATATAACTGCGTATAACATTTTTACCAGTTTCTAAATGTTAAAATGTTCAGTAGTTCCATGCGGCATAATTCTTTTTTGCTCTTTGTACATAATGAAGATGCTACAGCCTGGTAATTCTATTTCCACTTTGTGACTGTCAGTTTTTTTTAAAGCCTAATTGCTCTAGAGATTCAGCAGAAGTGAAAGTATCACTGCTTTAACCTGATATTTATTTTGATATGTTGCTCCGTCAATTGATTTAGTTGGCACCACTCATTGACTTTTTGAACATCTGCACTACGGATAAGATCTGGAATACAAATTGTTGCTTTTAATTTCCTTTTATCATCTTCCAGCAAACTAAGTGGGAAGCACACCATGAAATGTACTGAGCAAAGCACTTCTATGATTGTCTACTCATCTGTATGCAAATGAGTGAATTCCTTCAACTTATGCAATCGACTCATCAGCTGACCCTTTTCCAAGGACTTTGTGCTTGGCGACATTTTTCAATATGCAGCACAATATGAACAAAGTTAGGGTGTACGGATGGAGACAAAACTTCTCTTACGTAAACTTGCTGTGCACAATTTCATCTCAGAATATCAAGAATTAGGAATACTTTGACATCAATAGTGGTTAGCGCACTACTTTAGAAAATTTCATCATAAGTCAAAATATAGAATAGTTTAATAGTTGTGAAAAATCTACACTTTTTAATAAAAGTCTCCTTTGTGTTCTAAAGTACCTGAAGTTTTTGGAAACCAAATATGAGCTGTTTTTAGATGTCCATACTTTCTGTGGGGGTTACAGTGAAATGCAATACGATCACCAACTAGACACCCAATCACTAACCAAGGAAGTACTTACAAGATTGGTAAGGCAGTGGGCAGGATTCCTGTTTATTACCCCCAACAACAGACAATGACAAAGAGCAGACAAAAAAGGTATTGGAAATGCACAATATCACAATGTTTCTGAAGAAAGTCGACATTGTTTCAGGTTGTGAGTTACAGAAATTAAGAAAGACTTGAAGTGGAGTCAGCAGGAGCGTGAACTGTTACACTAGAGTATGAGGGTCTTTTTACGGTGAATCCAAACTCACCCAGAAAAAAACTGAGTCCCTAATAATTCTTAAATGCAATAATAATACCACAAGTCCATAATAATTCTTAAATACAAGAGTCAAGACATATTTTTCACTATAGAGTGTCCATATTTTATTAAAATGAAGTTCAGACACTCCTTTAAATGTACAGGTTACTCTTATAACGACGGCCACCATGACATCGTGTGCTACACTGCATGCACACACAAACCTAGAAACAACACAGTGTCATAGTGATGGTAACCAGTGAAATTCCTTAGTATAAAAATAGATTGGATTTAAGTAGAAAATGTGAACAAATAACATTACAGTCATGTTTCTTTGATACACATAAGTAAATGAAAGAAATATCATTATTTAAAAATATATTCTAAGAGTAGGATCTAAATTATTATAAAGGAAAACGTAAGTATCCTTGACAGTAAAACCGTCTTGTTTCTGTTTACTTTTGTAGTGGTTTCGATGTCCATCAAAAGCTACCAACAGCAACTAATGAAACTGCAGTGTCTTTTAATTTATGATGCTGCTATTAGGACTTATTTGGATAGATAGATAGATAGATAGATAGATAGATAGATAGATAGATAGATAGATAGATAGATAGATAGATAGATAGATAGATAGATAGATAGAACTTTATTTGTCCCCGAGATGAAATTTGGCTTTTCACAGAAGGTCTCGAAACATAATATATATATATATATATATTGTGAGATGTGGCCGGCTTGTCTTCCCGGCAAATACCCCCAGGCCGCCAGATGGAGCCCTCCCTGCAGTATGGAGGTGTCCCAAAGACCAGCAGGGAATCATGGACGCTGTAGTTTTTTATCCTCAGCCCTGCTGGATACCTCAGGGGCCGCAAGAGGGTGCTGCAGGGAAGACCGAAGACTCATTTGTGCCCTATGACCCAGAAGTTCGTCAAAGGAAGAGCGACGGGCTTCCGGGGTGAAGAAAAGAACTTTTACCTGACCCGGAAGTGATTGAGGATCACATGGACTGGGGATTGAGAACAGGGAATATAAAAGGACTGTGGGAGCTCCCAAACGGCGAACTGAGCTGGGTGGAAGGGTGGCAACGCGTCTGGGAGCTACAGGATTGGTTTATTGTTATTGTTTATATGAGTATTGTGGTGGAGAGTGTGCTTTGTGCACTGTGGCAATTAAATAAAGTCAGAATTTGGACTTTTACCTGGTGTCTGGAGTTGTGGACAGGGGTTCAAGGGAGCGAGAGCTCCCCCTATCTACCACTATATATATATATATATATATATATATATATATGTGTGTGTGTGTGTATACGTTTTCCAACCTGCTGAATCTGAACACAGGGTCACGGGGGTCTGCTGGAGCCAATCCCAGCCAACACAGGGCACAAGGCAGGAACCAATCCCAGGCAGGGTGCCAACCCACCGCAGGACACACACAAACACACCCACACACCAAGCACACACTAGGGCCAATTTAGAATCGCCAGTCCACCTAACCGGCATGTCTATATATATACGCACACCCTACAGTCTGAATAGAATGAGTAAAAAAGAAAGAAAAACTTCTGACTTGGCTGTCCCAGTCCCAGTGAGGCACTATGCAGACATATTGCTGTTGAAATAAAGGACACCAGGTTGCGTTCCTTGACACACTTCTGCTGAATGATTCATTGGCTGATAGTCCTCAATGTGTCAGAGAGAGGATGTGCAGCATTGTTCATAATGGCACCGGTTTTATTTTCATTCTTCACTCTTCTCTTCTACTCCTTGCAGATTGAGAGTGCATCCCATAACTGTGCCTGCCCTTTTAATTTGCTGGAACTTCAAAGAAAACTTGGCAGCAATAATCATAATGTTCACAGTGGCACTCATGGAAAGCTGAACAGAGCAAATCTTTAATAAAGTCCTGCACCAGAGCACTCTTGACCTTAGACTGGTCCACAGGTTTTCCTTCCAGTAGGATGATGACTCTAAGCACAAAGCAAAGACAGCACAGGCATGGCTTTGGGACAACTCTGTGAATGTCTTTGAGTGGACCAGCCTAGCGCCTGCACTTGAACCCATCTGAATATCTCTAGAGAGATCTTCAAAGTAGCTGTCCACTGACAGTCTCCATCCAATCTGACAGACCTTGAGAGGATCTCCAGAGGAGAATGCAGAAAGTCCTCAAATCACAGTGTGAAGCTTATGACATCATACCCAAGAAAACTCCAGGCTGTAATCAGAATTAAAGGTCCTTCAGTTAAGTACTGAGTACTGAGTACTGAATACTGAATATTTATGTCAACTGAATGTTTTTGTTTTTAATTTTTAATCACTATATCATTCTGGACTGTTGAGTCTTGCTTGACATGGGGAAAAATATAAATGTCAAATTAATATAACAATAGACAATGCACCTTGGTGTTTTGTTTCTTATTTTCTTAGTAGAATATAATATTAAAATTGTACTGTTTTAGTACTTTACCAGTATTGCGAGAATCTAAAGAGATTATATCAGCATATTCTCCAGTTCCATTTGATTGCTGTTATAGGCAGCACATCCCACATAACCTCCCCACCCCACTTCGGATAACCCAATGACGCTTATTTATGAAAGTTACAATAAGGTCCCAAACCATGAACAATATCTGTAAGATTAATTACTCAATATTTGAGTGTTACTAGGCAGGCCTATCTGGAGTGGCAGTAGACATTGTTTAATGATTTCATTAAAGTAATGAATAGCTTGCAACTCTTGGCATTTTCTTGGTTTTGAAAACCTCGCTTCTACAAATTCAAACAAAGTTTATATTTCTAATCAGACTAACAAAATGCATAATGGCATTTCACAAATGTCAAACTGTAGCTATGACAGTCCAATTTTCTTCAAAATAATCTCATAAAATAATTTGGAATGCTATCTATCTTCCTATGAGCTGTATTCCAACATTGCCTTTATTTGCTGTTCTCTCACACCTCCGGACAGGATTAGGAAACGGATGAATAGATGGATGAAGTAAAATGAAGAGAAAAGAAAATTTGTGGGAGAAAATGAATTCCTAGGGACCAAGACGACAAACACACCAAGATACAATTAGGACAATCCTAAAACATGCATGGACACTCCAGAGACATTGAGAATGGAGATAATGTTAACATGACTAAAAGAGAAAATCCATCAAAAAATTACAAAATACTATCTAAGAAGTGAGTGGTTATTAGTATCTATCTGACTAAAAGTCATGTAGTGTGCCACCAGCGTTAGTCACTTAGCAAAGGCTTTGTGGGACATAATGAGAAGTCAGTAAAAGAAGGACAGTACCAAGCAGTTACCGCCTAGGAAATGTAAGTTTGAATGAAGAATATAAACTTAGGGTAAATTCATTTGGCACGCCGAGCTATTCATGAGAATTAAAATGGTTCTGAGTAGGCAGTGGAGGCAGAGTGAAAATGAGGAACAGAAGAAAAGTCTGGCAAAGGCGTTTTGCTTGGAGGCATATGCTGCAGGCTTTCCAAAAAGAATGCATCCAAAATGAGTTCAATGTCAGAGGAAGCATTGCAAATAATTCATACAACTAACTCCGAGAATATGCCTAGTTCAGGTTTGCTAAAAATTAATCCAACTTATTAAGTGATACGGAAGTAAAGCAGATGTTGATCATTAATCAGGTGAAATATTAAAAAGGATATTATTGGATATGTTTTTGAGTATGGCTGTAAAATTTAGGCAAACTAGGCATTCGCCTAAGGTGGTAAAATAGAGGTAATTTTTTTAAACAATATCGACTCTGACTTATTAACACTTAAATTCAACTGTGTGGTTCCCACACTAATCATAGGCTATGACATAGATAATAATGACAATAATAATAATAATAATAATAGTAAGCTGACACAGTACAGGACACAGAAATGCAAGAAAATAAAATTATAAGATCAACATGTCAGCAGAACTGCTGCTCTTGAATGCATTGTGTAAAAATGATCAGACTCGACACACTTAAAAAGGTTTGGGGCAGCCACCTGTATAATATCCCTGGCTGCCAAAGGCCTTGAAAGGAACAGAGATGTTCACAAGACTGAGACCAAAACAGAACTGAAGCTGAGTTGCAAATATAATGGGCTAGAATTCAGTATTCTAAAGAAAATGACATTTCTGTGTGTTGCTTAGTGTAATGGGCTATAAACCAGTGTTTTAAAGAAAAGGCAGAAAATTCTGCTCCAGGTTATTGTTGATGGTTATCTATCACCTGCTTTGATTAAGTATCTCATCCACACATTGTGGTGATAACAGAACCGTCTGCTTCCTTTGAAAATGAACGGGTTCTGGGGACATTGGTTTCTAATCAAGTACTTTTTGATAGCTGGCCACAATACCATTGCTGAACCAAAGTGAATGTGTTTACACTATTTGTTCTAGAGGAGGAAATTGGCTTGCACCATTGTTTCACTGATTGCCATGTTGATCTATGCAGAAAATTAAGCATATATATATTTCTACTAAAAGGAGAATAAAGGAGAACAGAGAAGTATGGTCTGAGACTCGGGACTACTGTCTGTTTCTTTTATGCTTTTCACCATATCGCTGTGTCTACACCCTTTAGCAACAGTGGCTTGTACCTGGCCCAGGTTCCCCTAGGCCTGAGGTCGGTAACACATAGATGGCGGTTTTAAATAGTCAGACCTGTAGTAACATAGGGGAACTGGAAGTGACCATCTTCTGACATCAATCGAGGCACCGGAACCGGAAGTTATGTCATATTAGGCGCCGGACCTGGAAGTGATGTCTTCAAGGTTGAGTCAAGATTTAGTGCACCCCGTCACCCCCTGGCCTGGCATGGAATTAATTTCACTTGGTCCATACAACGTCCTTCTATTCACACGTGCGTGACAATGGCTAAAGGTTGATTTAATTCAAACTATAATCTCCTCCCAAAAATGGCTTACATTAAAATGTATATTACAATTTAGTGAATATCATTGTCATGATTAGGTTTGCATGATTTTATTTTGTAAATTCTGACATAATTTCCACCATTTTTAGATCATTTTATTGCTGACAATTTGTGAGCCATCATTAGCAGCGCATCCCACATATCCAGTGGTGCTATCTTACCTGTGGATACAACCTCTTAAAAAATAAATACATAAATAAAGAATCCTTTGCATTTGTGCTTTTCTTGAGTTTTATTCAGTTTGACCTCTTTGCCTATTTTCATTTCTTGTCTGTCGTTAGAATTTGGTAGTCATGCTTTATTTTTATTTATTTCGGTTTCATTTTCTCACACTTCTCCCCGTTATCTCGTAAAAAAAAATCTCCCATCCGCTCCTTGGCAGTTCAGTCATTCTCCATTGTTCATCTTAGTCCGTCTCTCACTGGAAAAACTCTGAGGATGTGCATTGATTGGATGGGTATATTGTATTTTTTGCATATGGTTGTGAGGATTCAATAAATAGTAATCACGGTTAAATATTTATTTGATAACACTTTAATTTAGGTACGGCAAAAAAGGCACCTAGTACTCATTTACTATTATTACAAAAACAGTCACACAAAATCAAAAAGGTTTGGGGCAGCCAAAGGTTTGGGGTTAGGGTTAGGGTTATGCCCTGGCTGCAAATGGGAAATTTTGTTCGAGTATCTCACAGGTTTGAGTCCAAAACAGAACTGATTTGAGTTTGTGAATATGGCGGCTTAAAGGTCGGGAACAGGAATTGATGTCATCGGGACAGGAACTGGAAGTGATGTCATTGGGACCAGAAGTGACATCATCAATTGCACCAGTACCGGAAGTGATACCATCAATAGCGCCAGTACTGGATGTGATGTCATCAATGGTGCCGGAACCTAGTGGAATTTCCCGTGGATGGTCTGCATTGGACTGAGAGAGAAAGTCAGTGCAGCTCGCCACCCCCTAGTCTGGAGTGGAACTACTATTATTCAGGCCCTTTAGCTGCCTCCCAATTGCACGTGTGTGACACGAGATACTAACAAACACTTCTTTGGGTCTTCATAGTGATCACAAAGTATCAGTAAAGTCTTTATTCATCTCGACCTACTAACAGAATGTCACTTTGGAGTGGCCTGAGGTGGCTTAACTGAAACACATTTCTCTTGATATTACATATTTAGGATAAGACCTGTGAATCTTCCATATTAACAGGTAAATTTACCATCATGTCAATATGCCACACTGCACAGAGATGAATAACTGAAACCTCTGTTGAGGTCTTTTTTACGGAAGAGTGTTGCCATTTAATCATTTTTCAATTTAAGTAAAATTTTAGTGATCTCATTAAGTTTGTTAGTTTATTTCATTAACCTATATGAAAAGTATATGTTTTTGGAACTACCTTGATATAGTAAGATTATAACCAGATTGTCACAACTATCTGTTAAAATGGTGGATTCTATAGACAGCTACAGAACATAACTACATACAGTTTAAGTGGTAATCTGTTTATTTGATACATTTTTATCCTTTGATAAACTTTAAATGTAGACATTAAGTAAATAAATACTGCAAATACAGCTCAATTTCTAGATATTTTCTGAATTTAAGTGACAGTGACAGTGTAATTGTCTTGTAAACAGACGTCACTATTAGAAATCAAAGATTCAATTGACATTCCCAAATTGTAAATTTACTATTTTACATCCAAATTCCCCACATTTTGCTCTCAGTAGTCCTAGCTCCTCTCTCTTCTCTCCAGGTTTCTGTACAAGTATAACAGTGACAATTCCACTCAAAGCAATGGGTGGATGGTAGTGTGCAATTTACTGCTTCACCTAAAGCAGCAAAAATACCAGAGCTGGCTCTAATTAAAATAGAACAATCTAGATGAGAGCAGGCCATTCAGTCAAACAAAGCTCAGCCAGTCCTATCCACTTAAGTTTTCTAAAATAACATCAAGTTAAATTTTGAAAGTCCCTAAAGTCCTATTGTCTACCACACTACTTGGTAGCTTATTCCAAGCGTCTGTGGTGGTCTGTGTTAAAAAATACTTCTTAATGTTTGTATGAAATTTACCCTTAAAAAGTTTCCAACTGTGTCTTTGTGTTCTTAATGAACTCATTTTAAAATAAGAGTTTCAATCCAATGTATTAAATCACTTCATAATTTTAAACACTTCAATCACACCTCGTCTTAATCTTCTTTTGCTTAAACTTTAAAGGCTCAGCTCTTTTAATCTCTCTTCATAATTCATCCCCTGTAGCCCTGAAATCAGCCCACTTGTTCTTCTCCTTTTTGTAATCTGGAGTCCAAAACAGCACACAGTACTCCAGATGAGGCCTCAGTGGTGCGTTATAAAGCTTGAGTAGAACCACTTTGGAGTTGTACACCACACATCAAGGCGCTGAATAATCTCACATTCTGTTAGGCTTCTTAATGTCTTCTGAACACTGTCTGGCAGTTGATAATGCTGAGTCGACTCCTAAATCATTCACATAAGGTAGAATTTCAAGTTTCAGACCTCCCGTTGCGTATTCAACCCTAACATTTTACTTCCTACGTGTAACACTTTATATTTACTTACATTAAATTTCATCTGCCACAAATCTGCCCAAGCCTATCTGCTATCCAAGTCCTTTGGTAATGTTTGAGCCAATTCTAGATCATCCACCTAGCTTGGTATCATCTGCAGACTTAACCAGCTTGATATTTACATTCCTATCCAAATCATTTATGTATATTACAAATAGCAGCAGCCCGGCACTGACACCACTCTTAATGTCAGCCAATTCTGCCAGGGTTCACCTCATCATAACCCTCTGCTTCCTGTGTCTGAGCCAATTCTGCATCCATCTACACAGTACAACCTGAACTCCCACTTCTTTTACTTTGATGCCCAGCCTCTCATGTGGCGGCTTATCAAATTCTTTCTGAAGGATGTTGTTAAGGATCACCAAGAAAGATTAAATTAAAAGGCAACCGAAGCAAATGAATAGGTCAAGCTTTGTAAACAAGGGGTAAATAATTAAACTCCAATGAAATTTCATCTGTTTTTCAATAATGGCATCTTTACCGTCCACTTATATATTTCAATTGTAATTTTGACATCAATTATAGCTAATGAGTTTTCTTTTAGTGTAAAATTTGAGATCAATTAGAGAAGAGTTGTCAGAGCTTCCATTGTTCCTTACACTATTCCTATGGATTAAAAAACAAGAATAATATATAGTCTCATATCTGCTTGGAGAACATAATATGTACTTACATTAAGCAGGATCTCAAATTCCGTCCAGCAGCATGACGTTCGAGTATAATGTTGATTTCCTTTCACCCCTGTTCTGCTGCTACTTCCTTTCACTACTTTGTTTTATTGCTGATTCTTTATTATGTGTATTGCAGATGGTGATTTCTGTTTGCTCAGCAGCAAAACACTAATGTGTGACTCTGTATAGAATCGATCCTTTTTAACTTGGCCTACTTATACATCAGCTGACAAATAAGTAGGGTAAAGAAATGATGAAGGAGCCATCTCTGCCCATTTATTTTATACAGTACTTTATATCTATCACTTGTAACCTTTATTCTATCTGTCTAAACAAACAAATTACACAGCGCAGGTTTAACTATTTCAGGTTTTAAGAAATGCATGAGTCAATTTGGGTGACGTGACAGTTTCATTTTCTTGCTCTTGTATATTGTTGTCAAAGTTGTTGTTAAGGCTCTACTGCGTGGCCAGATTAAGACCCTCATGGTCCTGGGTGACTTAGCTCCCTAACAGAGTGTGAATCATACATTTACAAATGCAGAGCATGAACATTGTATTGTTTAATGCAGAGCGGTATTTCTCACTCTTTATTTTGACCTGAGACTTGATTGCTTCATCACAGTCCTTTCCCCCTTGGTCATTGTGGTCCACAGGTAATCCATCATTTCATCAAGTGTGTATTGGTAAAGGGTCCCTCGTCGTCACAGGCCCCTATTTCAGCCTAAGAGTTTATGCAAGAACATGATTTCACCTCAGCCATTCTACATGGAGGTGAACCTCAAATAAGGATTTGATCTGAACTTTGTTTACAAGATAATAGCATTCGTCAAAAGTAAAACATTCCTTAAGAAAACTTGCCGATAAAGGGTTTGGATCTTTGAAATTTTTTTTCCCTTCTACTCAAGCCAAAATATATATACGTATGTCAATCTAGCTTGGCAAATCTTTGCCATTTTCCATAAACAAAACACCATGTTAGAGTGCTGTTTTATATGGCCAGTGTGGACATTTGGGGGCACGGTTGCCCCGTGAAACCCAACAGACAGATGCTCTGGACACAGGTTTAAAAGCACTAAGAAGACTTTTTAATCTTTTCCTCAAATTAGTGCCTTCAAAGAACCACATCCACAATAAACGCAATGAATCAATACAATAATTCTCCAAATTCTCCTCCACAGATCCCAGCAAGCTCTGTCTCACTCCCTCCCAACTCCGGCTCCCTTGCTGGGTCTGCCACAGTTCTTTATATAGTCCTTTGCCCGGAAGTGCGTCAGATGGAGAATTAGCTTTTCTTCAGCACGGAAGTACTTCGGGGCTATACGGAAAACAGAAATCCCTGTGTCTCCCTGCAGCGTCTCCTGGTGGCACCCACGGTACCCAGCAGGGCAGTGAAGTCGAACTCCACATCCCATGGAGCCCTGCGGGAATCTGGGGCACCACTATGCTGCAGGGAAATCACCATCTAGTGTCCTGGATGTGTCAGCCGGGTTGAGCTGCTGGTCGTCCATCACAACAGAAAACACTATATGTGGTCAAGCTGTGAAGAGCAGGGGTTTTAAACTCAGTTTCGTGATATACTGCCATAAAAAGGGTTGACAGAAGATATTTGAGCAAAAGTACACGCAAACATTTGTGATCAGTAAGTCAGAAAATCACTGACGAGCCAAAATCAAAGCTTAAAACTGTAGATAAAAAATAAAACACACTCATAATTGTTTTTTTTATTTCTCCGTAAACTCTGATGAATAGGATGTGCACATTGTGATCTATTTACAGATTCCTTCACTTTCTGCACACATTATTGTGTTGTAGATGTCATTTTCAACAGATGCATTTTGCCCATCAATTTTAATGTAATAATGACAGTGAAAACATATTTTCAGAAAGGTTTACAAATGTATTAAAAATCCAAAACTGAAATCTCTTATTCATAACAGTATTGAGACCTTTTGCTGTGTCACTCCAGATTGCATTAGGGTGCATCCTCTCTGCTTTAATTCTCCTTGAAATGTGTCTAGAACTTGAGTGGAGTCCACCATTAAAAAAAATTAAACTGATTTTTAGAAAGGTATATGTGTACCTGTATATATATATACATATAAGGTGTCATAGGCACACTAAATGTTGGGACAAAAACGAAGCTAAGAAGACCAAGGAACTCTCTGTAGGCCTTCATGATCAAATTGTGGTGAGGCCTAGATCAGGGCATGGAGATAAAATCATTTCCAAAGCTTTGAGTGTTCTGAGAGGCACAGTGGCCTCACTAATTGTGAAATGTAAGAAGTTTGGAAACCCCAGGATTCTTCCCAGAGATGGCCATCTTGTCAAACTTAGTAACCAGACAATAGGAGCTTTGTCAGGGAGGTGACCATGAACCCAATGGTTACTCTAACAGAGCTTCAAAAGACCTCTGCTGCGATGAGAGAACATTTTATGGTAGAGTGGCATCTTGAGTAAAAGGCATATGACAGTTTAAATGACTGAGTAGGGACGGCGAGACTGGTCAGAACTGAGAGAAGGATGAATTCAGCTAAATAGTAAGAGGTCCTTCAGGAAAACCTGCTGAAGAGTGAATGCAACCACAGACTGGGTGAACGGTTCACCTTTCAGCACAACAATGACTCAACAAATACAGCCACGATAATGCTGGAGTGGCTTCTAGACATGTCTCTGACTTTCCTGAAGTGGCCGAGCCAAAGCCCAGACATACCTCACAAAACATCTGTGGAGGGACCTGAAAATGGGATATTATAGATATTTCCCATACAATCTAATGGAGCTTGAATTCATATGTCAGGAAGAATGGGATAAACTGTTGAAATCCAGGTGTGAAATGCATGTCAAGACCCACCTAAGGAATCTTGAAGATGTAATTGCTTCCGAACGGGATACTGCAATGTACTGAATTAAGGGTCTGAATACTTCTATGAATGAAGAAGCTTAGTTTTTTATTTGGAAAACATTTTGAAAACATTGTTTCACTTTGTCATTATGGATTATACAGTTTAGATTGATGGCCAAAATGACAAATGTAGCCATTTAAAATTATATCTACAATACAATAAAGTGTGCAGAAGGGTCTGAGAATTTTCTGCATCCATTATACCTACAGAGTGGTGATGTCCTTGACTGAACACTTCCAGGTCGATTACCGAGCAATGCTTTAAGAGCCGCACCTCAAAATGGTGACACCCTCTCTAAACAAAATGGCAATGAAAATGACACAAGAACTATTCAATTTTATTTGAAACAAAACCATGGAAGAATTGTAATGTTGTTGTTCAAAAGCCTAGATAATTAACAGTCAGTCAGTCATTATCCAACCCGCTATATCCTAACAAGGGTCAAGGGTGTTCTGCCGGAGCCAATCCCAGCCAGCACAGGGCACAAGGCGGGAACAAATCCCCGGGCAGGGCACATACACACATACACACTAGGGACAATTTAGGATCGCCAATGGACCTAAACTGCATGTCTTTGGACTCTGGGAGAAAACTGGAGCACTCGGAGGAAACCCACACAGACACGGGGAGAACATGCAAACTCCACACAGGGAGGACCCAGGAAGTGAACCCGGGTCTCCTTACTGCGAGGCAGCAGCGCTACCACTGCTGCACCGTGCTGCCCGATAATTAACAGGTTTATTTAATAAAACAGTAATAAAGCAACAAAGGAATTAAATTTGAAAATGAATCCTAATATAATAAGACGCAGGTTTTTGTTCCCACCACTCTTCTAATAATAAACAATTACTATTGCTAATTGAACATACTATGTTGCTTTGATCCCTTATATGCCTAATTATATATCTTTTATATTTATACATTAAGTTCATCTTGTTTCATTTTTTGTTATTTATTCATTATTATTCATACCTAATTTAACTTGTTTTTCTTTTCTTGTTACTATTCCTTTGACATTTTGTAACGCACTTTGAGCTACATCCTGTGTGTGAAAATGTGTCATAGAAATAAATGTCGCTGTTGTTGTCGATGCTAATTGACTTGCATTTTAATTATTTCATTTGTTTTCTTTAAGCAGCTGGTAAACAATAATGAGATGCAAGGTGAAGCAATAGTTGATCTCATTTACCCCTGTGTCTATCATACGATATCAGTCTCAACAAAATGAAAGGAAAGCTCTCATAAATACTGATCTGATGTGGTCCACAAAGTATTTGGTAGATGATCTCCAGAAAATGAAAATCAGTTTTGGAAATGAGTGCTGTGGCAGAAGTTTGATTTTTTATTTAATATAATTCATTAATTGTCTTTTGGCATGACCTTTGGAGGTCAGAGTGCAGTTTTAGCAATTGTTCTGCACCCTTGGAGCAATGTTCAGGTTAAGGGTCTTGCTCAGGGGTCCAATGGGGTAGGATCCCTTCTAGTAGTAACGAGATTTGAACCAACAACCTTCCAGATACCAGCACAGACCCTTAAATACACCAGTCCGCCTTTGAGCTACCACTAACAAGAATTAAATAACAGGTTTCTTCGTCAGTTATGAAAGATTGGTTGCAGTGACAATGGTGGCTCTCCAGTTTGAGACACCTGATGTAGTTGGTTATCTGTTACCCTTTGTTTTGCATGCCTTCCTTGTTTTGCTGCCAATTAAAGTAAAAAAAAATAAGCATGTCAGTTATAACTAAAGAAAAATAAGTGTGTTAAATGAGAAGTGGTAACTGATTTCTAATTAAGAAAGCGGCTGGAACAAAAGCCTGCAGCCACTGCAGCCCTCCAAGACTGGAGTTTGACACCCCTGATTTAGAGACACCTATGAATTTTATAATAGGAGTTCCCCAGGGCCTGCTGCTGTAAAACTGCAGGTAAGCATTAGCTTTCTCGTTCATCTGATATGAATGGCTTATTTCTAAGCCTTTAATGTTAGGTGCATGTGAAGAAATATTCTGGAAAGTGAATTGGCTTCAATATACCTACAGGTTCATCTTGTGTTTAATGTTAGAAATTAGGTTACTAGTGCATTGTCATGACAAGACTTTTCAACCAGCAAGGGCCACAAAGAGCTAAACGCACTGCCCTTTAATAGGATACATCTGCCAATCCTGTTTGGTTTTTCTCTGGGATGCCTGACAGCCTTTCCCACTTTGTGTTGCTCTCTGCAAAAGGTGCCAAATACTTTAGTGGAATTTTTTATTTTTATTTTTTTTTGTCCTCTTACTTAATGTTACAGGATCCATCACATTTCACTAGTTCCCATAACACAGTTTATAGATGTCAATATTTTGGCATATTGCTTCCAGGGGCCTCAGCATACCATCTGTACGCAATGTTTTGTTTTCATACTTGAATTTTAATGTTAGTTAACTTACCTTTTAAAATGTTAGCAACTAAGCTGTCCTCACATGTACTCTCAAACTCATGGGGTCAGTAATTCAGACAGCACTGGGTAAAGCACAGGAACCTTCCCACTGTGTGGGACACTGTCAGGCATGTTCTCTTTATTAAATAATTAGTTGATGATTTGAAGGTTCCTGTATTTATACCAAGGGGGCCCAGCACAGTTACCTTAAGCAAGTTTCAGGCTGAAGTGAGGCAGATTTTATAATTCTTGGACTTACTATGGCATTTGGATTAATCAGTATATAACTGTTAGTTAAAGGAGCTTCTTTTGTTCTATCAGTCTGTCTTTGGTAGAGTTCTGCTAATCTTGCTGAATTCCAGAGTCTGGCCTTTGTAATGAAGCATCTATGTTTGCATACAACATTTTAAATGCAAGACATTACTTGTAGCTGTGGGTGCGTAAGGCAGGATCAAGCACAGGTAAAACGTGTGCCGAAAGAAATCTCTCAGTCCAAAAACTCATTTTAAAAGATTTAGTGAACATTCAAAGCAAATAATCCACACAAGAATAAAGAGAAATGTTTCTTACACACGTAGAATAAAAGGCATAAAATGAGAAAAAGTCTCTCTTCTATAAACTTATCTTTTCTTGTCAAACTTCAGTTTTTCTATACTTAAAGTTGATATATTTTGTATTCAGTACATTCTAACGTACAGCACTGAACATTTAATAGAGCATGTTAACTTTTATACTATTGAGCACGTAAGGCCCAGTTTAAAACCGTGTGCCCTCCATGCCTTACACATGGCAAGGCAGGTCACTAACTGAGACTATTCTATAGTCATAGGGGCAAGAAGTAGTTAGAATATACCAATTCAATTCAACTTGTGGGGGTTATAAGAAACTCCAATAGACTTTACACTAATATTTAGGTAAATCTTTCTATATAATGTCTGTTCGATTGTCTGTCCAGGGTATTAAATCACACGTAGCTCGCAAACCGTTTGACCTATTGACCTGAAATTTGGTACACATATACTACGTGACATCTACTATCCGCTTTCGGGGTGATGATTGACCTCCAATTTTTTTCCTCTTTTTATTTTACTTTATTGTAGAATCAACTTTCGGCAGCATCTATCAGGGTGGTCGTGCGGCACATGAGTACAGGTGCCATTCTCATTCCCTACCACCTTCGCCATCAATTCCCCTACCACTTCATATCTTAAATTATTCTTGAGGCAGATAGAAGACTTAATTGCCAGCTTAAGTGAAAAATGAAGGAAAACATACTAATTGCAACACAAATTTCCCCTTGGGATTAATAAAGTATTTATCTATCTATCTATCTATCAAAAACTGACTTAATGAGTTTTAACACGAAAAGATGCCAACGAAAGAAGAAAAGAAGCGGGTTGCTAGGGTGGAGAAAAGAAGAGCTTCTCAGGAAGCAACAAGTGCATCAACCTCTGAGGAAACCAATGCTAAACATATAGAGAAAGAGTATGAAAACTATGAATGATCAAGTCAAGTCTATTCACTGCATGTTATCGTGCAGTGCACCAATATTGGTATTTAATATGACTTAAATAACTAGCAAATGTCACTTACAGTACTCCTTCAAAACCAGCCTCAAACTTTTGCATACTTAATGAACATCTAAAGCAGGGGTCTCCAACTTTGGTTTTGGATTGCCACGGTGGTGGCAGGTTTCCATTCTAACCCTTTTCTTAATTAGTGGCCAGTTTTTGCTGCTAATTATAACACACTGGTGAGGCCTCATCTGGAGTACTGTGTACAGTTTTGGTCTCCAGCTTACAAAAAAGACATAGCAGCGCATGAACATTCAGAAGATTTTCTTTACACAGAGAACCGCAGACACATGAAATAAGTAGTAGACAGTAGGACCTTAGGGACGTAAAAAACTCGACTTGATGTTATTTGGCGAGAATCAAGTGGATGGGACCGGTGAGCTTTGTTGGCCGAATAGCCTTTTCTCATCCATATTGCTACAATGTTCTAATTAACTTTTTTTTCTTTCTTTCTTTTTTTTTAAGATTCAGTCCTCTAAATTTCTTAATTTTTCCTTAAATGGCACCCAAACAGAAATGAGATGATGTGAAGTGAGCCAAAAGATGACCTGCTTTGTTGGGGCCTCAAACTCCAACCACTTTTACTCCCTCCAGTCTCTTAATTATGAGCCAATTTGTGATGTTCGTTAAACCTGCTATTTAATTCCATGGCTTGTTGCTGCTTTCATTCTGTCAAAGTAGACATTTCCAAAACTGTTGACCTTCTTAATGTTTTGTGGATCTGCAGATCAACATTACTGAGACCTTCACTTTTCTTACTTTACAGATATTGTATGATGGACACAGGTTGCTGGTCATGCTCTTGTATCTCATTGTTATTTGGCTGCTAATTAAGGAAAAAGGAAATAATTAGAAGGTCTGAATCACGTCAATAGCACGTCAATTACAATTAAGGCAAAAGAGGTAATTAGCAGGAAAAACTGCTCACTAATCAAGGGAAAAGGTTAGAATGAAAACCCGTAGCCACAGCAGTGCTCCAGGGCCAGAGCTGGTTCCCCAATCACAAGGGTTCTGAAGAAAAGTACAATATACAGATCTAATGGGAACAAAATGCATTGTTTCCTCATTCTCAGACACTAGTTTAAAATTGCATTCTATAAGGTTTTAGCTCATTGATTGTAACATGGGAATAAGATGTAAATACAATCACTGAGCAGATAATTAGGAACACCTGTACACCTGCTTACCCATTCAACTTTCTAATCAGCCAATCATGTGGCAGCAGTGCAGAAGGATGCAGGACAAGAGCTTCAGTGAATGTTCACATCAAACACCAGAATGGTGAAAAAAATGTGATCTCAGTGATTTTGACCTTGGCATGATTGTTGGTGTCAGATGGGCTAGTTTGAGTATTTCTGTTAACTGTGGATCTCCTGGGATTTTCATGCACAACAATCTCTAGAGTTTAGTCAAAATGTAGAGAACAATAAAGAAACAACCAATGAGCAGCAGTTCTGCAGATGGAAAGATTTGGAGTAGAATGGCCAGATTTGTTCGAGCTGATGGGAAGGTTACAGTAATTCAGATAACCACTCTATACAACTGTGCTGAGCAGAAAAACATCGTAGAATGCACAGCATGTCAAACCTTGACGCTGAGGGGCTGCAACAGCAGATTAGACTCCAGTGAGTCAAGAATAGAAAGCTGAGGCTGCAGTGGACACAAGCTCATCAGAACTGGATGGCTGAAGACTGGAAAAGTATAGATAGGTCTGATGAATCCACACAGATGGTAGGGTCAGAATTTTGTGCCAACAGCATGAAACCATGCACTTGACCTGCCTTGTGTCAACAGTCCAGGCTGGTGGTGATGGTGTAATGGTGTGGAAAAGGTTTTTGACATGTTTTCAGTCCATTAAAAACAATCAATCAACACTAGAATGTTACAGCCTGGTTGATGCTGACTGACCGTGTGCATGCCTGCATGGCCACAATTTGTCCAGTTTTTAATGGCACTTTCCATCATGATGACGCATCACGTCAAACGCATAAGTTGCTTCAAACTGGTTTTATAAACGTGACAATTAGTTCAGTGTTCTTCGATTCCCTTTCCAGTTACCGGATTTAAATCCAAATGACCACCTATGGGATGTGGTAGAATGGAAGATTTGCAAGTTGTAATTATGTCAGCAAGAACTGTTAAGCTGAGTTTAAGCTGTTGTTATTTAGTATATTTCAATTTAAAAAAAAAAAGAAAGAAAAGACAATCGATCGTCTGGATGTTTATTTAGATAAAGTTTGAGTATGAAGAGGGTTAGAGACTGCATCCTGAGATCAGGGTCAGCATACTGCTGCACGGAAGAGACGTTCAGTTGTAAAAAGAAGGCACAGAGAAGACAATTGTGAACAAAAGAAAAAAGAGGAATTGGGAAGCTTAATGTATTAGCTGATTTTGAAGAGTCACTGGTATGTTAAAAAAAAAGACTTTTTAATGTGAAACGTATCTGACTAGTGACGGCTTTTATGTTAAGTTAATGCGCAATATCATGCAACCGTAATTATTTTTAGTAACTAGCACATGTTCGAAATAATAAAGAAGTGTATGTGTATGCAAAAACGTTATAATATAAATGACAATATGAGTTTTCTTGTATTTTATTTGTTTATTTAAGGTTATCAACCTCCTCCTAATCCTACTCCTGTTCCTGTTGTTACTCCTGCTCTTGCAACCTGTGCCAACTAACAAAAAGTAAGAGTTGTTTCATGCATCTTCTTTAATCAGCTAAAGGCCTTTTTACAAGTATGGGCAGACAATGATGCAGTAAACCCAGATAACTCAAAGGAATTTTTCTAATATGTTGTGGAATTCATGCCACCAAGAACTGAGGCTGTTTTGAGCGCAAAAGCTTGCAAGCTACTTAGGATTAAAAGGTGTTTTGTTATAAAGGTAGGTTATTCATACAGGCGTCTGTCATAAGATAAGGTGAACTTGGGTAACTTCCATTTTTAGGAACACGTCCGCTAGACACAGGAAAGATGACCTTTCCTTCTTTGGGGCCCCTCTTGACACGTACACAAAAAAGAAATGGTTGTCCGAATTGATGAAATACTTAGATGTGGTTTCATAAGTAAGTGGGAAGGAGGAAAATGAATATTAAAGCCAATTGAAACCGGAAAACTTTTCTCTTCTGATTTGCAAAGCATTAATCCATGCACGTATCTATGACTGAATAAAGACTGATTGATTGAACTATTCCTGCCTTCCTTGGGGGCTACTTCCACATCGTCATCAATAAACACAAGCAAAGATATATAAGAACATTTAGAACGTTTATATCCAGAAGAAGCAATAGTGAATTTCCATTTAAGGAAGAGTCATTGAAAGCATTACAATGACACCGAAATCAAATTGTGATTTATCAGAATGGCATTCCAAATAAATATGTTATATCAGCCTACTGGCATCTAGTAGGCGAGCTCGTAATCTTCATTAAATCCAATGCCATTACAGTTTCTCTGATGTGTTCAGTGAGGATCATGAAGTGCGTATGGTTTAGTCGGCAGAGCAGAGCCACACATTGGCTGAAGCAAAATATTCTTGATTACACAGTCTTGACTGAGGCAGAGTGCCGGTGATGGGCGTACTTCACTAAATTGCAGCACTTGTTTTTTAGCTTTGTTTATTAGTCACTTTGACCAAGTGTGCCATCTCTTAAGAGTCTGGCTCAATGGCTAAAAGATATTTAATAACACATCTCAGAATAAGTACTGTAAAGCCACGGGAAACTCAAGGGCAGACAAGGTGATATGCTTCACAATTAAATTCACAGTGTGGAGACAGAATGTGATGTGTTCTTATACCAGAAATGGCAGAATAAATTACAGCTATACCACAAAAGAGAAAAGTGATCTACAAACCAGACCTTAAATACAATATGTTACCTGTTTAAGGTTTGGAAAATAAAATTGTATATTCTGGTTTTCTCATTATATCGTTCTGTAATATAATTTTTACTCTTAACACGTCAAACCTGCCTAATCTATTTGATTTTGTGCTGGTGCTCAGAGCGTATCCCTACAGAATTAAGTGCAAGACAGAGACAAGCTCTGGACAAGGTGAATGCAAAATAAAAGAGGCCCCAGAGACACACACACACACAGAATTTTGAATTATCAGATTACTCCCCACACAAATGTCATGTACTCTCATATACTGTAAAAAAATAACAAATTAACAACTCTGGACTAATTCCTATTTATTAAATGGTCTGACAAATTACTTCATCATAATACATTCTGTAATTTTATAAACTTTAATTTGGAACATTACAAGTGATCTCAATTTCTAATTTAAAGTAATATAAGTGCTTTCATCCCAGTAAAAAATCCCAGTACCTTCTACATAATGTGATGACCTACAAAATATTTAATGCCACTGATTTTTTTCTTCAACAGACTGTACACTGATTAACTAAAATGTGCCTGACTTCAGCATTAAAAAGCCATCATTGTGAGCTGTTCTAACAATTACTTGCAATTAATAATTTTCGTTATTAAAGCTGACTTAATAATGTCATAATGTATGTGCTCTTGAACGCAGCTGTCTGGTTTAGACACTAATCACTGGTTATTCGGATCACTGATTCTGAGCCAGAACTCAGGCTAACAATGTCTACATAATATCAGTGTATTGGCTGCAACTTTCTTCTAATCAGTGCAAGCTTTTCTACCGCAGACTATTTTACTGCCATTTAATCAATTTTATGATATGCTTTCAAATGAAATTATTTTGTCATATTTCTGTTTTTCAAAATTTTTCCCATGTTAGATTTTTCTTTGTTAATGGTTTCTTTAAGAAAAATGTATTTACTGTAGCTTGATTATTTTTAAATCATTTCGACCCTGTGTTTGCGTTTCACAGACATCGCCATTTGTTTGTGGAGCTGCTATCGCATTGCTAAGTAAAAACCCTGGAAGTACACAGTGTCCGGGAAATATGCTAAGGGAGTACCCTCCGAGCAGAAACCTGGTTCAACACGGCAGGGTTACTTGGTTGTGCACATGTTTTCCTCTGTAGAGCATTAGGCATGGGAGGAGCGGTGACCTCACTTCAGGGAGGAGTCTAGAAGCCACACCCATTCCTCCCTGCAGTAAAATAAATGAAGACAAACTCACAAATCGATGTTCATTCCTGGACTAGCCTCTTGAGGAGACGGATCATGCCCTGTAAGCACTTGGAATCAAGCCTGGACAGCAATATACTGGATGGTGGTCCCACCACCTTTGTTAAGTGTTCTATTTGTTGTCCAGAACATTCTCTTTTGTTGTAACAATTAAACAGGATTATTGGAGGTCCCCAACCCTTATTTCACTGCATATTTCCTTCCACAGTGGCTAGTGGTGATGTATGCAGTGCAAACGTCATTTTGTGCACTTCCTAATCATTACAGAGAAAAAAATAATTTTATAAAATTCCTGGCAAAGGACTTAAATATTTATTTCTTTGACTTTAATTTATGAGTTCTGGACTTTGTCAAAAGTTTGGTTTGACCTCCCTATCAATAAGTTTGGCACAAATATTGAAATATATGTTATTTCCTGGTCCTTTCTCATAAAAATACTGTCTCTATCTTCTTCGAGGTAGTGGAATAATTTGCACAACACAATATTATTAGGATCCATGAATACAATTCAAGGTCATTTGGGAACTCCAGCCTTTTGGATGAAGTAAAGAATCAAATTTGAGAGAGAGCACTCGTCTCAGGAACCACTACAAACTTTTGAGCCTGTGAATGCAACTTAGCTTACTATGGAGCACAGTTTGAACAGAATTATATTAATGATCAAAAATGAGAGTTTGTGATTGTAGATTACTACAGACCACCTTTGGCATGCCTGTCTGTGTCATGCTGTAATAAAGGCAAGCACCCTTTTAGGTAGGTGGTATGATCTTTCTTTCCAAATAAACCTTTTCATTCTCCTCATTATTGGATGTCTGTACCCTGAATTTTGTACCATTTTGACTATCATTTCATATACAGTACTGTATCTGTCTTTGTTGCATAATAGACGTTGGCACTATATCTGATCGTGTTCAGCACTGATGGGAGAGCATTCACCCGCATGGGGAAAAAAGCGCATGGCCGTGATATCCCTGGCAATCAGCAGCTACCCTCTAAAACACGTGGAGCTCTGATCTCTCTCTCAAAAACATCAGATGTTACTCCTTAACAATCTGTAGATGATAATGCCTGGTGAACAAACAGGTATCGCTAGCTAAGCAGAGGCAAGGTGCACTCCAACATGTGGTGAGATGTAGACTAACTTGAACAAAGGCTGGCGAGTGAATGAGGAAGGCCCCGTCCCCCTGCTCTCGGCCCACAGCCACTCTCTTGGATTTGCATAAATACATCGGTACCACAAGCGAACTATGGTACTTAGCGTGATGACAAAAGTCGCAAAATCAACCGGAAAATTCAAGCAAACTATAGAAAACAACCAGATCTAAATCCATTAAGTAATTCTCTCATGAAAAGTGGACAGACATACAGACAGAACACGCTTGGACTCACAAAATTTTTAAACCCGTTTCTTAGTGGGCACCTATGGGCCAAGGGTACCCTACATTCCAAATTTCAAGTCCCAAGTCCTCATGGTTCATGAAATTTCGTGATGAGTCAGTAAGTGGTATTTGGCTTTTATATACATAGATAAATACTGTATATATACTCAGCAAAAAAAGAAACGTCCTCTGACTTTCAACTGTTTTTACTTTCAGTAAACTTAATGTGTAGATATTTGTATGAACAGTAAAAGAGTCAACACCATAAGACATTAACTAAAAATGTTTCACAATGTGTCCCTGAATGAAGGGAGGCTCAAAATCAAAAGTACCAGTCAGTATCTGGTGTGGCCACCAGCTGCTTGAAGTACTGCAGTGCATCTCCTCCTCATGGACTGGACCAGATTTGTCAGTTCTTGCTGTGAGATGTTACCCCACTCTTCCACCAAGGCACCTGCAAGTTCCTGGACATTTCTGGGGGGAATGGCCCTAGCCCTCACCCTGCGATCCAACAGGTCCCAGACGTGCTCAATGAGATTGAGATCCGGGCTCTTCCACTGCGAGGATGATCAGCTGTCCTTCCTGTCTCCCTGTAGCGCTGTCTTAGGCGTCTCACAGTGCGGACATGGCAATTTATTGCCCTAGCCACATCAGCAGTCCTCATGCCTCCCTGCAGCATGCCTAATGCACGTTCATGCAGATGAGTAGGGACCCTGGGCATCTTTCTTTGGGTGTTTTTCACAGTCGGTAGACAAGTCTCTTTAGTGTCCTGCGTTTTTAGGACTGTGACCTTAAATGCCTACTTTCTGTAAGCTGTTAAGGTCTTAACGACCATTCCACAGGTGCACGTTAATTAATTGATTATGGTTAATTGAACATGCATGGAAAACATTGTTTAAACCCTTTACAATGAAGATCTGTAAAGTTATTTGGATTTTTAAAACATTATTGTTGAAATACACAGTCCTGAAAAAGGGACGTTTCTTTTTTTGCTGAGTATATATAGTCACGCATGCACATTGGAGAAACTCCTTACAGACTCTGTTGAGGTATGTAGTAACATACTGGGACAAGAGGGGTCGCTAACGCTAACATTGTCATCTCCTTCTTTCTCCCCATGGCTGAGAAACCACCCAGTGAGGGCAAATGACCCTGCTCCTCCTGAACCACCCTCCACAAATGCCTCAGCTTCCCAGAAGGAGGTGCCATTTTGGCAAGAGCAACTCACCAAACAGAGTTGCTGAGAAGACTGAGCTTAACTTGCAGCTAGAAGCTAAATAACTTTTGTTTTCATTTATAGCCCAACACCCACACGGCAAACAGACAGATGAGTATGTCTTTTGTTTAAAATTGTCGGACATTAAACAGGATGACCAGGGAAATTTTCTCTTTTGCACCTAGTCATTCCTGCACCTGGACATAGTATATATAAAAACTTTGATAGATAGATATCAACTGACAGATAGGTATCAATCCAATATAGTGCCTTTTTAAACACTGGCACTAACACACATACACATACCTGATCTAGTCCAATAAAAGTAAAAATCAAAGGTACAAATAGAAGGTTCTGAAATAAAAATTTAAGAAGCAAAGTTGTTAAGATTTTTACAGCATAGCAAACTAAAAGTTCAACAAGTCAGCTTGAAAGATTTTAATCATGATCTGAATTGTGTGAATCTGCTTGATAACGAGGTGCCAAAATGCCCAAATGTCACATTCAAAGTATGATATCTTGAATATAAAGCAATTAAAGCAGTCCTGGTGCCCTTTCCTCTAAGGAGGCCTAAGCATGACATCAATGATTAAGAGAAATTATATTTGTCTCGCTGTGATCAAATAAGTTCACTGCTCATTAACTTTTCACAAGCGCAATTTTTTTTGGCACTTTGAGTGTATCCCGTTGCCATAGACGAGTCTAGTAAGGTAAGAAAAAACTGTAAATTAGTCATCAAATAAGCAATCCATACGTGTGGTGAAATAATGATATATACATATTGTCAGAATATACCGCGGAGAAGCTGTACTTTAGTCCTGTCTAATGACTGATAAAAAATATGTAAACATCCTGAGCAAAATCCTTCAAGGCTCTGAGTAACAGTGAGTTTAGTTGCTGTGTTTTAAATTAAACAGTAAGATTACATTCATCCATCCATTTTCTGGGGCGACTTTTCCCATTACAGAATGGAGGCGATTCCAGCAGCATTAGGCACAAACCTACAAGACCAACAAGAATCCCTGCATATTCACTCACACTGAGCCAACTTTGAGTCTCAGCTAACTGAAATGGTTGGATTATAGGTGTAATCCAAAGACAGAGGAGTACATGCAGGCACCACACAACCAGAATGTATCAACCACTACCACAGGTTGTTGGAGTTGTATGGCAGCAATATTAATCAACCAAATAAAACTGAATCCTGACATCCTGTTCAGGATCACTGAAGCTAACAGTCTACCCTAGCAGTCTCTGGATGTCAAAAAAACAATTCCTTTGTGTGGCACAATCACCCACACCCTTTTTTAATTTAATACTCTGAAAGGTACTTAATACAACTGAAAGCTGCATGGAGTCAAAGCAAAATGTATCTCGTACAGAACTAACACCTGTTAACATTAGTTACTCGAAATATAAAACTATGGAGATACCACCCATTAAATGTAGGATAACTCCATGACAGATATAGAAAACATTTAATGAATAAAATAAGAGAACATTAGCGATAATAACTTCTTGCCAAATAAATGAGAAACATGGGATAATGGGAATCAGGATAGCACTGTGGGGCATGGGATATGTTATGTGCAAAAACCCTGTTTTGTGTTTTATGCATCGTAACGATTACATTCAGTAAGGCTACAGCTTTGTCACCAGCATTACTTAATTTGCACACTGGGATTGGTAATATGATCAATCCTGCACCATCTACTTTACATGATCGTGGCTACTAGACGGTGCGTGCTTTGCTGATTCTCATTATCCCGTATTTGTCACTTATTTAGTAAAAAGCTTTTATCATTAATTTTATTTTAGTTAATTGATTTCATGTTTTCTATATGCTGTTGTGGAGTTATCCTTCTTTTGATGGGTGGTCCTTATGTTTCTACATTTCACGTAACTCATACCAACAGGTGACAGTTCTATAGAGATACATTTGATTCTCCCACTTGTACTGTGGAGTGGAGTACCATATAGAGTACGGCTGATTATATTTTTATCTGTATTGTAGGTCAGTTTATTAAGTTTTGCAGCACTGGATAAAAGGCAAGAAACAACCCTAGATGAGGTGTCAGTCCATCACATGCACCCATTTTGCATTTTCTGTGATGTTTGTAATTGTGTACCATTCTTTTAAATGCCCTGATTGTCCTTGTGCTTTGTGGTTGGAGCCTCAGGAGGTGGGCCCACCCAGATTTCACCACTTCTGAGGCCTCCCTCTGGCTATTTAACTAGAGGACAAAAGGTTCAGGATTAGGAGAACATTCAGTTTGTGTGTATTACTGTTTCCATTGGATTTTCTGGATTTATGGGTTTATTTTGTTTCTGGTCCTGATTTTCTCTTCTAAATTGTGGATTTGGACCTGTTTACTGCAGAACTGCCTTCCTAGGCATCTCCTTTTACCTAGTTTTGCTTTTTCTGAGCTTTTGCCTTAACTTGTTAATAAATATATTATTTACCAGTAACAGCGCACTGCACAATAACGTGCAGTAAATACATGACTTGAGCATACATAGTTTTCATCCTCTTCCTCTGTATGTTTAGCATTCATTTGCTCAAAGGTTGATGCGCTTGCTGCTGCCTGAGCAGCTCTTCTTTTCTCCAGCCTAGCGGCCCACTTCTTCTCTTCTTTCGTCGGCATCTTTTTACATTAAAACTGATTAAGTCAAAGTTTGTGTTGCAATTACTTAGTACGTTTTCTTTAATTTTTCACTTAAGCTGGCAGTTAAGTCTTCAATCTGCCTCAAGAATGATTTAAGATATGAAGGGGGGGAGTGACAGCAAAGGTGGTAGGGATGTGAATGGCGGCGTACACATGTGTCACACGGCCGCCCTGCTGTCTGCTGTCGCGAGTTGATTTTACAATAAAATAAAGCTACAGGTGATTTAAAATCCTAGACCGACATACGAACAGCCACGGGTTTATGGTCATCCCTCCTATTTTTATTCATCCTTCCCTCAGTTCCAATTGGTGTCCCTGTGCCTGCCTCTTAAAAGCACTCTCATAGTATAATGCGGCCACCACAATGTTTCACCATAGGGATGGTATTAGGCAAGAGATGAGCAGTTACCGGTCTTCGCCAGTTGTAGTCTTAGGAGGTTTGTCCATTCAGCTCGATTTTTATCTCACCAGAGATCTTTTTCCTACTAATTTCATTTGCCTTTAAATGTAATTGGGCAAACTCCAAGAGGGCAATTGCATGCACCTGATTGATGGAGGGCAGCTGAGAATCTAAGCAGTGGAATTCTGATGCTCCACCCGGCCCACCCTCCACATTTGGTTCTTGGTCACCTCCTTGACCAATGCCCTCTTAGTCTGGTAACTTAGTTTGGTCAGAACCTTCTGCCAGAACCCTTCACTAACCCTCCTCGATTCTATTTTTCTTCTCAGCATCTTGATGTGGCACTTGGTGCCAAGTTGTTTTTCTGCCCATGGAAATGACACCTGAGAATACTGGGTGCCTTGGAATCAGATTAGATGGCAAAGCATTGACATTGACTTTGTCTGTTATGACTGACCATTGACCCCCCAGATGATGATTTTCTCCAGGGATACTTTTGACTGGAGTTTTTATTTTCCCCTTCTCCAATGTCAACTGACCAAAGCTCATCAATTAATTACTGGATCAATTGCTGGGCTTAATTTATGTTAACCAGTTTCTAACTACTTTGTGTCTTTATGCAATTGGTAAAGTTTATAATTGCACTATACCTGAGAACTTGTCAAAGTGCGCTGCAACTACACTCAGTGAAGAGCATAATATAAAAAATGAACTGAAACCAAATGTGGCAGGAAGCTATAAAGGGCACAGAATCACCAGAGGACGACATGAAGACTCAACGTATTCTATTGGGCAAGAACTCTGTTTATGGTTTCTGGATTGATAGGCCAAAATGTTAACCACTGATTAACTTTGAATGCCTCTTATCCAAGAAAAAGGTACTGTATCTCAGCATATGCATTTAAATTCAGGTTTTTATTTTTATTTTATCGTATCTTTAAATAAGTAAGATACTTCTCAATGTTTTCCACACTGGTACACTGAGTCATCATGGGAATTAATTTCCTTATGAATTTCTCAGTGGAAGAGGAAATTTCATTTTGAAAATTGTAATATAGTCTCCAAGGTTTGATACTACTTGCATTTAAGTGATAAATACAATAGCTTTAAGAGAGAAGTGAATATGGCATTATTGTGGATCAAGGAATGTGGCGGCCCCTAGAAATAATGTCTAAGAATAATGATAGTAGTCATCTGTGAAAGCCTGAGGGGACTCTAATTCACTTTCCTGTAATAACTGACTTTAGAGAAAAGCAAGAGGTGTGAGTGCATTGTACCGAGGTAGGATTACAGAACTCATTGTTCTCTGTATTTATTTTGTTGGGTTATCATTCCCTAGAAAGTAATAAAGCCCACACTGTGACCACTTTGGATTTGTATTGAGATCAGCACTAGTGGTTTGGTTAGGGAGCACAATTTTCCCACTTATTTTATGAAAGTGGTTAACAAGATAAATGTCACCAAATACTGTATATCTTATTAGACTTTTGCCATTAAGTATTTGCCGGCGATACCCGTAGAATATTGTCAGGATTCATTATTGTTTGAAACCAAAGCTGCAAAAAAAAGTTTAAAAGCTACAGTACAAATAAGCCTTTTGGAAAGAATTGGCATTCGCTCAGTCATTTTGCATGTTGCACAAATATGTTACCATATGAGAAAAATGGCCAGCTATGCATTGGAACAGTTAAACACAAGAGCAGATGGTGAAGCATCTTCAAAATATTTACCAGGACAATTGACATACTGTTGGGAGCGTCAACAAGACGAAGCTACGGCTCTCAGATGTCAATAGCTATTAAGTTGTGTGACTAGATTGGCTTCCATCATGTGTTTTGGCAACATAAGAAGAGCAACATGTGCTATGTCCAAAATGAGCTGCTATCAGAAAAATTGAAAAAAAATAAATAAATAAGGTTTACGTTTTAACATAAAATATGTATAGGCCCAAAATCCGTCTCTCTGTTGACGTGCTTTCCTAATAGTAAACGCAGCATACCCGGGACAGCATTAGTCAATGTCTGAAGTATTATTTTGTACCAGTCTCCTTGGAACAGAGGCAAAAAAATCAATTTTATTATTTTATTTGAGCCATCAATCCCATTTACATATCATATAGTGCCTCCTCTATTGTATATTTCTTTATCTGTTAGGTTTTGAATTGGTTGTGGCAGAGACACACTTGGAATAAGCTGGCCAAGCAGGGTGGTAGACTTTAGGGACTTTCAAAACTGGGCTTGATGTTATTTTTAGAAGAATTAAGTGGATAGGACTGGCGAGCTTTGTTGGGCTGAATGGCCTGTTCTCGTCTGGATTGTATTAATGTTCTAATAATTGAAGAATTACAATTTAATTTGCAGTCAGGCTTATATAGAGTCAAAGTCTATGCCAGTAGCTACACATTCAAGGCAGGACAAGCTGACATTTCATCACTGTCATTTAAGTGCCCGTTAAATGAAATATAATCCAGGAATTAATCTATAATCTATCTACAGTATTTTAAGGTTAAAGCCACAATAAGGTGACTTAATTTTGTTGCTGATTCACAATTTACTGTTGGTAGAATTCTCCTACTTTTTTAGACCAAACTAACTGAACCATGCATTTTATTAGACTGTGAGCTTGCCGAATTGTGGCTATAAGAGACTCAATTATTGCTTTTCAAACGCCTCAGTTTCAGTGCAAGGCCATAGCACAGTAGTGCTCTCAGAAGAATAATTCACTTTACACAAAGCCTCAAAGCAGATTTAGCTGTCAGATTAAGAGCACACTCTGATGTTTATTTCATTTTTTCCTTCTCTTTTAAATTAACTAAAATAAACTGAATTCATAAAAAACAAGACTGGAAACCTCTGAGCAACTTTAAACACAGGAACCGCTGAGAAGAAAGGCTTATCATACCTAAACACAAACTTACATATATATATAATATTTATATACACTTTAGTGTTGCAGTATTTAGCGTTTCTTCCATGTGAATTCAACATCCAGATTTCAAACACTAGTGCCCAGTTGCTATCAGTGTAAAGTTTGCTCATGCCTCTGAGTCTGCATTCATTTTCTGTGACTATTCAGATTTCCTCCAACATTCCAAGGGATCTGCTGTTTGGGTTAAAAAAATGGTACTAGCTTGACTTTTGCAATGGTCTGGGTTGGCTCTACGCTCCGTGGTTACTTCTGGGAGATTCCTAAACCTGGAAATGTTGACAGTTATAAAATGAAATGAGCTGATAAATGAGGACACACACAGTCAGCAAGGGGAAAAGTGGCAAGTGCTTTTAATAAAAAAAAGTGTTCAAAATGTAGTGCTTAAAAATAATCTTCATTAAATAAATAATTCACAAGTTAAAAATCAAATGAATAATCCAGGGATAAAGCCAATATAATACCAGAGTTATTGTGTCCTTTATAATTCTCCCATTCTTTGATTGAGCCCAGAGCAACTTCTTCTCTGTCTCCCCAGCTCACCCCATGGCTTGCTCAGTAAGCAGAGACACCAGCAGCTGCAGTCCTACTTGCCAACCTCCCGTCTTGGCTGCCAGACTACTCAGAGTTGCCTGTCCTCTTATCTTCCTTTTCAGACTCTTGGTATCCCTCAGATCCCTAAGGAGGACTCCGCCACAGTCGAACCCACTCCCGCAGTAAGTCAGCGGGGTTGAGCTGCCCCTGGAGCACTGACTGTTCACTCTTCCATGGGACTACTGGCCACTCTGCCCCCTCTTGCTTGGTGGCTGGCTCTCAGGCACCCGACTCTGCGCTCACACATGATCCTCCAGTTTGCTCATCTGATCTGATTCTGTTCTTCATCTACCTCTTCTACCATGCAGACTCCTCTTATACTGCCTGACTGGGTGCAGATGCTATCCTCCACCTACTCCGAGATGTCAACGAAGCACCAGGTTTGCATGTGAATGTGCGATCTGCCAAGCACCTCTTATCACAACCGTGTGTGCATCTGTGCGCATGAGTTGGGTTTGCAATGGACTAGATGCTATGTTTGTTACATCTGTGAGCAAACAAGGTTTAAAAACAAAAACCCAGAAAATGGCTTGCAGATCAAAAAGAAAGTGTGACTATGCCAAAACTTAAGAGAAATCATGGTCAAAAACATGAGCAAAAGTCACAAATACAAGATGAAGGAAGTGAGAAAGTAATTGAAAAGTGGTTTGAAAATTCAGTATTCAATCTGCAAGTCGGATAACGAAGTTTTTATTAGGGATGATCTTTTATTTCATCACAATCTCAACAATAACAACCCGTAGTCCAAAATAACAGCAACTGTGAAAACACAAAAATGGCAGACAAAACAATTCAAAAACTATTTCCAGATCAAAATAGTACTAGGGTGTTGAACCATGTTAGCCATTATGAATGTAGAGAAAAGTCAAGCAAAATGTCAATGGATCAAAAAACAACAAAATTCCAGGATTTCATATAGGATGAAAGTGCAAATATGAGCGGGACAATCAGGTGCTTCATTGGCACCTCAGAATAGGTGGAGGACAGCACCTGCACCCAGTCAGGCAGTATAACAGGAGCCTGCACGGTAGAATGGGTACATGAAGAATAGAATCAGATCAGATGAGAATCTGGAGGACCATGTGTGAGCACAAACACTCAACCAAAGAATGAACTTAGACAGGTTCCACATCAAGCATGGCAACACAGATGTTCCTGTAGCAGCTCACGTCAACAGCCATGGACAATGAGAGAGGGACTTTAAAGTCCCAGTGCTTATGAGCAACTTCAGAACAGAACAAGAGAGAAAAGAATGGGAAGTCAAACTCATGCTAAAATTCAACACATTACAACATGTTTTGAATAGAGATGAGTTTTATGGCCCAATATGAGGATTATTTGCATTTCTTGGACTGATCTAGTCAACCTGACTACAGACACACACTGTATTGAAAAACTCATCAGAAACTTCAAAAGACTTTGTTGGACAGTTATCTTATCGAAAGATCTTGACCATACATTGTTCTCCTCTCTTGCTAAATGAATTTCAGCCTGTAGAGGTTGTCACACATGTGCATTTAGGAGACAGCTAAAGGGCCTGGGGAACTGTAATACTACACTCAACCAGGGGGTGGCAGAGTGTACTGACTGTCTCTCTCAGTTTCTTGCAGACCATTCCTGGGAAATCTCACCAGGTTCCGGCTCCTCTGATGATTTCACTTCCAGCTCCAGTGCCTCTGATGATGTCACTTCCGGCTCTGGACTATATGACATCATTTCCTTTCCCAGCCCTTAAAACCACCATCTTACCTCCAAATAATCACTTCTGTTTTGGACTCTATCTTGTGAACAAATAATATGAAACTTTTGCAGCTGGGAAATAATATACAGGTGACTGCCCCAAACCTATATGATGTCTGAAGTCTCATTACTATCACAAGGTCTATTCATTTTTTACATCTACATATGATGTCTCACTTAAAGGTATTCCAATGTTGTATCTGTCCTGATGGCTATATAAACACAGGGAACGCCAGTTTCTTTATTCCATCTTGCCTGAAGAAGGGGCCTTAGTTGCCTCAAAAGCTTGTAATCTTTTTAGTTTGCCAATAAAATTTGTCATTTTGGTTGACTTCTTACTACATTTATAATGGCTAACATGGTACAACACCCTAGTACTACATATAGGATGAAAAAAAAAAATCAGAAAAAGAAACTAATTGCAGCAATGCTATGTTGTTATTAATTGTCATACTAGTAACTAGAAATTGAGCTTAAAAGAAAAGTATAGTACAGTCGACACTTGATATATGAGCGGCCTGACATGCAAGCAACTTGATTTACGACCAAAATTTTTGTTTTGATTTACGACCAACATCTTGTGTTACGACCCAAATGCGGTCACGTGTATCCGCTTGTGCGATTGTAAACAAACAGCCGAGAGCTTTCGTAAGCGTCGGTCGGAGCCCAGATACATGTGTTTGTGGATGTAATTTCGGTCAGTGCAGTGATTTATCTATATATATAATTCACTAAGACCATGGCAAGCAAGACGCATAATTGCTAAGGAAGGAAGAGAAGGTAACGAAGGTAAAGAAAGCGATTGTTAAGGGATGTTAGCTAGCGGGCTGGCGCGGCACATGATGATGTCATCAGGCTGAGTCAGCACCGGCTTGCTTTGGAGTATTATTACAGCAGTTCACAACACGACCAGCTTTGAACTGAGTGCTCGACTACTGTCATTATTAACTTGAGAAACAGCAATCACAATCGAAACGAAGAAGGAAATTGTGCGGAAATATCAGAGTGGTGTTCATGTGACCGATCTCGCTAATATGTACAGCATGTCAAAATCCACCATCTCGACAATTTTACAAAGAAAAGATTTGCGTAAGGAGGCTCCTTCTAAACAATAACCACCTTCCGTTTCAGTCTCCTCCTCCTCCCTTCCTGCAGCCCAAAGATGTCAAATTAAATGGTGAGTACAGTATGAAATTGTTGTTTCTGGTACGCTAGGCACTTTTTATAACTTTTTGGTTAAAACATTAGAAAAATTGTTGGTGTTTTAGTAAATTATGCACATTATACAACCCTTTTTTATTATGAAAAGGTTAAGTAAGTGTTGCTGTGGGAGGTTTGGAGCGCATTATGGGTATTTCCATTATTTCTTATGGGAAAAATAATCTTGACTTACAACTAACTTGAGTTACTACCAGCCCTCGTGAACGAATTGAGTTTGGAGGACAAGGGTCCACTGTATTTAAAAAAACAGAAAGTCTTTTATAAAGGAAAAGAGTCACAATGCTTGAGCACTGGGCATTGCCAATGCTTCCTTTTCGATCTCAAGCATGATAAATTATTATTTTTGCAGGGCAACAGAGCCTAATCAGTTCAACCAGGGCAAACACCAAGTGAACGTGAGCTCAGTTCAGCTCTTTTTCAATGTTTACAATATTTCCAAATCACGACTAACAAGTGTGAATAGCTTAGTTTAATATGCCTAAATGATTTTAAATTAAATTGAAATTTAAAAAAGAAGAAAGGAATGTTTCCACCAACTTTGAACAGATGCAATGCTGTTAAATAAAAGGTGACTATTTTGTGAGTAAGATAAATCAGGATATAATATCTCAACTTAAGCACATAACTATTAGAGTTGACTGTAAGAACAAGAAGAGAAACTACAAAATTTAAAAAGAAGTGTAGGACTCCTGAATTTAGGATAACATAGGATTGTAACGTGTCTTACATATTGTAATGGTGTATGATTTAACATTAAACATAAATGTATAACAAATAAAAAAAACTGAAAACATTTTTTAGGAAACTTCCACCCAAGAGCGCTGTTTGAGAATGGCAAGTGGCCCGCTCAAGCAGATCTGTCAAGTCATATTCTCCAGTTATATTTTGATAAAAATATCTGCGTGTTGTCTTGCAAAAATTTAGCTGAATACTGTAATAAGAAAATCCATTGTATGTTAACATGATTTTTATTAATTTCACGCGCAAGTTTATACAGTCTACACATACCAGTAACAGCATTTGACGTAACCAGCCCCGTCTGGGGTTGGTCAGCCCTAGGCCCCGCACACCCCTAATACTGCCTCCGCTCCCACCACTACCTGACTGCCCTTAAAATTTGAAAGGAACTTCTTCCTTTCATCAATAGAACAACCACAAGTATGAAAATTCTAAGATCACCTTTAATCACTTAAGGCAGCTCTTACATTGTCAGGGGTATGTCCTCAGAGGTTGTAAACTTTATCTTTAGCTAACAATGCGATGGGTTTGAAATATCATCCTTGGCATCTCTTCCTTGTCTGAGTTTGGAGATTCAAAACCCCATTTTGATTTCAAAAATTATCTTCTTCTGAAGTCATTTTTGGTTTTTGAATTTGAACTTTTTCACCCCGAACTTGTCTCTCATTTTGGTTTTGGTAATGGTACGTCTCATTTATTTTGATCTTGGCTATGAACTTTCCCCCCCCCCCAAGTACTCCCAAATTCTTTCTTACTACTATGTTAGCATAACAGAAAGTTATCGAAAGCTTGGATGCCAATTGATGCAACAACCATGTTAAATGTTAACATGAAGACAGCACACATGCAGCAATTCCAGTGTCAAATTAGGTAACTGGCAACAAGAAGTGTTGCCATTAACTATAAGGCTGCAATCATGAGTTCAACTTAACTGTTATAATGATAATTGTAAACCACAACAATAAAATCTGAAGTATTAAAGTAAGTAGGCAAGAAATGTACAGGAAAAAAATGAACATGAAGATGAAATGTCAAACTGTGAAATATAGTAATGGCGCCCTTCAGACACAGCCACGCACAGACATCCATCCATCCATCCATTATCCAACCCCCTATATCCTAACTACAGGGTCATGGGGGTCTGATGGAGCCAATCCCAGCCAACAAAGGGTGCAAGGCAGGAAACAAACCTCAGGCAGGGTGCCAGCCCACCGCAGACGCACAGACACACATTTTTCAAACCAAGTTACATCAGTAGCACAATTTAATATGAAATGCAGCATAAAATGTTGCAGAAAGAGTAGAAGGGTAGCAAGGGGATTAATGTCTGAGACTCTTGCTTCTTGAATTAAACTCTGGAACTATTCAGAAGAAGTTGGTCTTGTAGTTTTTGCTTATTCCATGTATATTCATTATAAAAGTTTTTTGTTCAAATTCTGTTTCGGTTTGGTTAGACTTGTTTCGTGTTCTTATCCGCATTTTTGAGACATCATGCATTTCTAGGTTTTTACTAGGCATGTGAGACATCACCGACACCACATATAATGAATCAGGGCTTTGTGCATTACCTGACATTTTCAAAATGAATGACTACTTACTTGCAAGAAAATAAAAAAATTCAATCTTTCTCTATCTCTCAATTAAAAGTATCTCAAGTGTTTCTCTTTTTGACCGCAACTATTGCCTTGCCCTTTCAAAAGGTGTGTATTGATTTGTTGCAAGTTTCCAATTTAGTTATAACAATGCATTGTTAGCGTTCTGCTACTTCACTCTGACACTCAAAAGAAATAAATTAAAAGAACCTCCTCAGGCTGCCATTTTTCACTGACAGATATAAAAGTTTGCATCACTGAGTTTCTCTAGTTTCTTACAACTTCGTAAAGATGAACACATTAGGGTAATTGGTGATTGTAAATGGTCCCGTATGAAGGAGTCTGTGTGACATTGTGTGTGTGTGTGTGTTGCCTGCAATGAAATGGCATTCCATCAATGGTTTATTCCTACCATGTTCCTGATGTTGCTAGAATAGTCCTCACCTCTCTGCAGCTACGTGTTGCAATAATGGATGAGCTGAGTAAAAACAGGCGTAGCGGTCACAATAGATAATATCAGCAGCATGTAAGAAAAACGTTCTAAGACTTGAGGCAATGTGGATGAAGTGTAGTAACCAGAGGTGAAGAGTACTGAACGTAATGCTGTACATAAAATACTTTTCTCAGTGGCAGAGGCAAAATAAAATACATGCCAATGTTGTTACGCATTTAATAGAAAAAGCAGAACATTTTTTAAATAGGAATCGGGAGATGAAAAAAAATGTAATCCGAGCAAAAGTTTGTAACCCAAAATGAGTTCTGTCTTTTGGCAAAGCTTAAAAGTGAAACCAAAAAGTGGAGTTGAGATAACCAAAGCGAGGAGTTTTTTACAGCCCCTATTCCAAAAACGTTGTATGAAATGTAAATAAAAACAGAATGCATTGATTTGCAAATCTCATAAACCAATATTTTATTCACAATACAACACACTAGCAGGCGGCACTTACTCTGTGGTCTGAATGTGGCTCCCAATGCCGTAGTGCAGAGACAGGGACACTGTGCTGAAACAATGGCACGGCCCTTCAGATGAGTCATAAAACTCATCTGATTTCTGACCCTCTGTAGTCATTAAATATCCTTGGGCATCCTCTGAAAAAACTCCTGTTGTCCTGGCTAAGTTGCCCACCACAACCTAGTCATTCGGCCCCCCTAGAATGAAATGTTTATTTGTCAAGCAAATAGTTCTATGAGGAACCACAGAACCTAGAAAGTTCCATTACATTGACTTAATATTTTTAAGAGGCTACATCACCATCTAATCAAAAAAGAATACTACTGTCGAGTACACGCTTACGTCGCACTAGCACATTACTATCCAAAGAACCATTACATATGTAAGATAAGGCGACATTACAACAGTACCAGTATCCAGTGTCACACACATGCGAGTAGGAGACAGCTAAAGGGCCTTAGTAAATGCAATACTACACCAGACCAGGGGCTGGCAGAGTGTGCTGACTGTCTCCTTCAGTTCCTTGCAGACCATTCCCGGGAAATCTTGCCAGGTCCCGGCACCTCTGATGACGTCAATTCTGGCTCCGACACCTCAGATGACATCACTTCCAGCTCAGGCACCTCTGATGATGTCACTTCTAGATGATAGATGACATCATTTCCTTCCCCAGCCCTTAAAGCCGCCATCTTACCTCCAAGTATTCAGTTCTGTTTTGGACTCAGTCTTGCGTACATCTTTGTTCAATAATTTCAAAGTTTTGTAGCCGGGATATAATATACGAGTGGCTGCCCCAAACGTTTATAATGTCTGGAGATTCATTCTTCTCACAACAGCTATGCACAGTGTTCAGGTGTACCATAAAATGTTACAAGAAGTCAACCAATCATTAAGCGCAGCCGAAGAGCAACGCTCAGGAGCCTGGTCCAATTATCGATGGCAGTGACATTCACTAAGGTTTCCATGTTATCTGTAATCATGCACATTTACAACTCTTCCTCTCAGTCCTTGAGCAGTTGTATTCTCATTTGTAAGGAAAGTATCCAGTTTGCAAGCATCCGTTGTTCAGCATACAGTAAATCCCTTATCAATAAAAGCAACTGTTATGCTCAGGAATGTTTTCACAAATCTACAAATCAGTTGCAGTTGCATAAAACTCCTCTTGTTTCAAGTCTATTTAAATTTCTGTCCATCATGTGAAATACGGTAAAGGCAACACAACTTCAGACAAATGATTGTTGGAGGGGATGCCCTTTTAACTTCCCTGTTATTCCCTGTTCACAGCTTTATCAGGGTCTTATCTTTTGAGAAATAAAACTTGCTGGCTTCAGCTATCTAAGTCTGTTTTTGATAGCCTGCTTGATGTGGACATGTGTTAGCATAAACAATTAATGGTAATCTGTGTTGTTACTGGGACTTGGGACTTGGGGCTTAGTTTACATGTACTTTTCTGGATCATGAGGTGTATCATTAATACTTCTTACTTTTTCTGGAGGATTTTGCAAACAACAGAGAAACAGAAACACTTCTTAAAGAGATGTTGGAGATTAAACTCTAAAAGCACATTCAGCACTGTTGCCTACATGATGTAAGTTCCTCAGATTCGCTAATGTGCTTGTGCTTAGTGAATATATGTACAAGTTGCAATGCGTTACAGTACCCATTTGAACGCAGCCCTCGGATCAAATGTTCATCGATCATTTTCAGCACTCTCAGTGTTAGCATACTGAAGCAAGAGGTTGGCAATTGCCTTTTTTTTGTTGTTGTTGTCTAGTTCTTTTAGAATGAAAATTTTAATTAAGTAAAGCTCTCATTCAGGCAAGAATTACTGATGTTTTAAGAAGTCTGTAACTGGAAAAGCTCAATCTGTGATAAAGCAAGGTATACTAAATGGAAAGTAGTGATCAACACTTTTTGGGATTAATATATTGTGGCAGCTGTAATCATATTCACAATTAATATACGAACAACTGTTGTGACAGATTGGGGCTGTATCACGCCCTTGAACCCCTGTCCATGATTCCAGACACCAGATAAAAGTCCAAATGATGACTTTATTAATTCGCCACAGTGCACAAAGCACCCTCTCCTCCACTATACTCATAAACACACCAATAATCAATAACAATAAAACAATCCTCCGACTCCCAGACGCATTGCCACCCTTCCAGCCAGCTCAGCTCTCCGTCTGGGAGCTCCCACAGTCCTTTTATGCATCCTGACCCGGAAGTGTTCCCAATCCCCAGTCCATGTGATTCATTATCACTTCCGGGTCAGGTACAAGTCCTTCTTCTCACCCCGGAAGCACGTCGCTCTTCCTATGACATACTTCCGGGTTATAGGGCACGAATGATTCTTCGGTCCTCCCTGCAGCTCCCTCTTGCGGCCCTTGTGGTATCCAGCAGGGTCGTGTATAAAAACTACATAGTCCATGACTCCCTGCTGGTCCTTGGGGCACCTCAATACTGCAGGGAGGGCTCCATCTGGCGGCCTAGGAGTATTGGCCGGGATGACAAGCTGGCCAAAGACCACACTGTGCAGCCATACATTCACTTTAGTGGCCAATGGCATCATCTCATCCACCTGTATATTTTTCCACAGCTGCAAAATAGGTTTAAATATGAACAGAAATGCTCACTGATCGGAGTCCAGAACAAAATTGATTGTATGGAGGCAAGATGGTGGCTTTAAAGGCCAGTACAGGAAGTGACATCATCATTGAGGCCGGAACTAGAATTGATTTAGACAGGACCAGAAGTGACATCATCGAAAGTGACGTCTTCAGAGGTGCTGGAACCTGACGGGATTTCCTGAGAATGGTCTGCAAGGAACTGAGAGAGACAGTCAGCGCGCCCTGTCACCCCCTGGTCTGTCGTGGAATTACAATTACTCAGGTCCTTTAGCTTCCTCTTACTTACACGTGTGTGACAATAGTTTCACACAAATAAGACAATATTGATCATTCTTTTTCATGTGCATGGGTTTGTTCATTATCCATTTGAATGGAGTAGTCTGAACATAACCCTTAGAAATCTTAGAGAGAGTTTCAGGAACAAATTTAGGAAAAAACACCTCTAGATTGTTCAAAAGTGATGGGTGGTTTTTAAGACAATGACTCTGCATGCAATGCTGTTTCTACATTATTAAATATATCTTATTATATAATTCTCTACATATTCACCTCACACTGTCCTTTTTTCTGAAAGGTCAAATATATAGCGACATTCCAAACATCCTTCACAGAATTCAAAAAACAACAACAACTCCCAGCATTGTTCCCAAAGGTGGTAATCATGTTCTGGAACTTAAATAATATTAAAGCAAGATTACAATGAAAACAGCAGGAACCAACCCTGGATAAGGATATTTATTCTTCCATCCATTCATTTTCCAAGCCACTTGACCAGTTCAGGGGCGTAAGGAGCCAATAGCTATTGAGGTAGTCTGGACAGGACACCAGTCCATTGGAGAGCACAATGACATAAACACCCACACTTACTCACCCTGGCCTATTTAGAGTCACCAGTTACCTCAATTTAGAAACACCAGTTGCACTCCTGTTTGAATTTTTCTTTGTTGTGACATCATTTTTTTTAAATCTGGTTTGTTAATTTTTAGAGAAAATGAAAATAGCCCTTAAAGACCGCCACACAGAATCAGTTGCTATAAATCAGTTAGCATATTTAAGGCTCAATAAACAGTAGTTCAGGTAAAAGCAACATTGTTGTCTGTTGTACTGTAAAGTAGGCCACTGTGATGTAAAGTTCATGAATAATACAACAGCCTATGTGATGGATTGTAATTTTATGAATATGCATAAAGTAAGCGGAGGCGGATGAATGCCCAAGGTGGCAGTGTTTCATTATAACTAATCTGACCACCCAGGATGCACAGAGTCACAAAGTATCTGTCCATAAACAGCAGCTTTACTGGGAACAGATGTGAAAACTCTGAGTACACTGAAAAAAATATTTACTCAGGGATGTTTATCTGATGCATCTAATTTAAAAAGTTACTTAATTTAAAATAATCGTGTCTGCTAGTATTACGTTGTTTTTTCTACTCACATTTACAAAAATCTCTCAGGTGTCACATTAACACAATTCATTGATGTTGAAACAAAGCTATTCAATTATTTTCTTTTAACAGAGGCTTAATCAGCTTTAGAGGCTGCTGTAATAATGCACCCATTTTTTTGGTAATCTTACTTAAAATTAACACTTTCTTAATCCTCAAAACATAATATTTCAATTTTCCCAATACACAGTTTAATTTAGTTGATTTAACTTAAAATAAATGTGTTTAATTAACGTGACGATACTATATTTGCATAAAGTATGATGTTTTGCATAAAGCCCCACCTCTTTTGTTGCATTGTTGTTCAAAGGAACCGCACCCCTTTGTGCAGTTGTAAAGAAAGTTAAAAGCCTTTTCTTTCTGAATGCTATTGATTTTTTGTGGTCGAGGAAGCTGATTTATGATGATTTTTTTTTAATTTACTAGCAAACTTGCCGCAAACCCTACATAACAAAATCATATTTTCTTCCTCTTCACATACAACATGGTAACTAATATTAAGATTCCACAAAAAGTGTAATCACCCAAAATAAATGAATACGTGCTGTGACCTGTAAAGCTCTTGAGCCTGTGATTTTCTTGCAAATTCCAGTATTTGACATCCTTCTCGTTGATGGGTGCTGTGCGATTTGTTGTTGTCTGGAACAACACGATTCCAAGGGCTGAATGCAGACCACCTCATGATCAGTATGTTGTAGACGTAAAGCAGCAATACAAGTTTCAGTTTGCAGGGATCACCGTCAATTGGACAAGATAATCCAAGATGAGGAATTAGGTGAAAAAAGGTGAAACTGGGGGAGAGATGGGACAAATGGGTCAGAAGTCCAGTGCAAAGGTTTGGATAACAGTGCAAGAGTATGAGGGCAGTTATCCACAAAGGATAATTAATATAAGCATGAAAGCATGCCACTGTCAAGGATTTAAGGAGGAAGAAGCAATATGACACTGTGACGGACGGCCAGGACCCATGCACAGCCAGGACGCCTAGAAGGACCAGGAGAGGGATTATACCTCCCCTGGACCACAAGAGGGCAGCCACCCTGGTCTGTGGCAGAGCGACGGGCATTAAGCAAACTCCTGTCAATCATGAATAATCCACTGCATCCACTTAACAGTGTCATCTCCAGGCAGAGGAGTAGCTTCAGTGACAGACTTTTGTCACCGTCCTGCTCCACTGACAGACTGAGGAGATCGTTCCTCCCCCACACTATGCGACTCTTCAATTCGCAACATTACTTAAAGTTATTATCTGCTTTTTTATTTTATTTTTTTCATTTTTTCATTTTTATTACTATTTAATTTAATATTGTTTCTTTGTATCAGTATACTGCTGCTGGATTATGTGAATTTCCCCTTGGGATTAATAAAGTATCTATCTATCTATCTATCTATCTATCTGTATGGGAGCCACAGGAACCAAGCATGAAAGCTGAACCTTATTGGGGCCCATGGCCACCACAGGGGGGCACCCGGCAGGATTGTGGAGCCCTGGATGTCAGCACTTCCGCCACACCCGGAAGTGCTGGTGGAAGGAATTCCAGGGACACCCGGAGTATTTCCGGGTGCTCATGCGGCATTTCCGCCACACCAGGAAGTGCTGTCAGAAGGTTTTAATTGATTTAATTTGATTATAAAAAAAGTCTGAACCCCTCGAGGGAGTGAGCTGGAGTCGGGAGGAAGAAGGCAATGCTTGGCAGAAGAAGTGCAGAAGGGAGAGAAAAGGACAAGAGTAAGGTGTTTGGCGTACGGGCACTGTGTTGTGTGCTGGACTTTTATAATAAAACGTGTGTGTTTTCGGGACATTCTGTGTCTGCCTGTTTGTGTCCAACTGAACTACCACAGACACGTATTTTGGGAGTGTGTGTCAGTACAAGACTTACTGAATGACATTTGGAAGTCCTTTCAGGCACTCTTTGCATTGGTCTTATCATTTAGTACTACGGGACAAAGAGACAGAGAAGCTTAATAAAAGACAGGCATTTTTGTTTTGGTTTCTGATAAGCTGGGTTAAACTGGGAATTTGGAAGGTGAAATGGAATTTGATTACATAAAATGAGTCTAGAAATGCAGCAAGTGTTAAATTCTGGGTGCTGAAAGAGATAAGAAGAAGGAATCCAAGAAACATTGAAAAGTGGGATTTTGCTGGCGCCAAGGAGAAATGGAAGGAATAGATGGATTGATGTACTCTTGAGGCTTGGAAGGGTGACGGAAATGTGATGTTGATATGTAAGAAATGGCTTTCCTGCTATCATTTCATTTGGATATAGTTTTTCAATAGTTGTTCTTGTACAGGTTTGAATTTTCAAATACAATATACTTAAACTAAAAAGTGTTTGTTATTCTTAATAGGTTTTGCTGATTTATATTATAATGGGTATTTGAGTGTTGACAGTGTGGGTCGGCTCCATGCTCCCACTTCTGTTTTGGGAGCCTCTTAAACCCAACATCATCGATAATCTAACTGGATGAGCCAGGCAGATGAGGACAAAACACACACGTAGCGAGGGGTAGGTGCAAAAGGTGCTAAGTGGTTTTACTGAAAACAGTCAAAACAAACCAAAGGATCAGTGTCCATTGTGCAGTGCTTCAAACAGTCAATTAATAAATAATGGTGTGAAGGGTAAAATATAATAAAGGAACATTCTTTAAAAAACTGAGTAGAGACATTTTCAAAAAAAATCCATGAGCCCTAATGCTTCTCCGCTTATTCTGTCCGGGAGGAGTGCGAGGAGACTCCCATCAACAGGTAAAGTTAACCTTTCAGTCCGGGTTTGGGACCCCGTTGCCATTCCTTAGGTAACCATGGGCTACCACGCCGAGCCACACTCATGTCCTGCCATTCAAACTTGGCCCTTGTGGGAGACAATGCCATAGGGCCACTCTTACTTCCCTGGTGATCGCTCAGTAGGAGTGCCCCTTCTCCAGCGCCTGGCCTCTCTATTCTGCTGCATGGGCTCTTGTTCTCCTGTCTCTCTTTCGGTACATTCTCTTCTTTCAATCTCCTTCATCTGTCTAGCTGACCAGTCTATTATCGCCTTTCCTCTGCTCTGCTTTTTTCCTCCTCTAGCACTAATGGTTCCTTTTTTAAAAGAGGGATGTGCTACAGCTGCGCCAATTAGCAGCTTCCAGCGCCAATTAGGGTTGCAGGCGATTCTGCATGTGTGCACTGAGTGTAGGGCCGTCTGCTCCTGCATCAGGCATAGGAACCGCTCTTACCGTGCTACCACACCCACACGCAAAGATGCAATAGCAGCAATTATTCATTTCAAATTCACCCAATTTACCACAAGTGTTTATTACAACCCATTACGTTACAGGTTATTTTACATAACAAATTGTAGCAAACTACTCAAAAGAGCACAGCTGATACTACTAAAAACCAACTGCCAAATAAAACATGATTATAAATTTGTCAGTTTATATGAAAAAAAAATTGCAATCACTTACTTTAAAAAAATATATCTCATTTCAAAAAGCCATTTTCTTCTGTGTTGTTCACGGCATTAACCATAAAGATGAAACACTCCATGCAAAACTGTTAAGTCTCATAATACAAGTGTACTTTAATGAAGGACTAGCTAGCTAGCTGGTAAGAGGTTGGCAAAATGCAGTACTATGCTGGCACAGACCTAAGAAGAAATCCTGCAGTAGACCTCCAGAGTAGAAGAACCACATTTTCAGTAGGAATTATCCTGCATGTGCCAGAATAGGAAGGCACATAAACTCTGCAAATGTATCAGATGCTTTGGACGACTGCCAGGTAAGGGTGCCAGTTTTGGCAAGAAATTCAGCCAATGGGAAAACATGACGTTGTCCCTGGATGCCATTGAGCAGTTAAGGTAAGTCCTCTGTGCAAAGGGAGAATCCGGGGAGAGGTTTTGAGACTTGATCAACAATGAACAGCAGCACATGGCCATTAGCTGGGAATGCCAGGGCCAGACATCCTATTGGACCGAGGTTATGGAAGACTAGCAGGAGGTGAGTAGTTTTCTATCTAATCACTACAAGGGTATCACATGGCTCCTTACTTAGAAAAGTAAAATGAAACCTTTCAAGAATGGGTTAGCTGAGAGTTAATCTTGTAGACAGTACTCCCAATGGCAGACTCTTGAGTGGAGAGATGCCGGCGTCTCTAGACGAAGTTTCAGGAGCCATCAAAGGGAGTTCTACCCTGGTGTCACTACATGAAAACTGGGACAGCTGTATCTCAGGGGTATGAAAAGAGGTGATCATAATTGAGAACTTTAAAATCACCTTGAGATGAGGTAAAATTAAGTTTAGACTGGGGAGTAGTGTTCATCAGAAATTTCTTTTATTCCTGGGTGCCACCATTGTCATGCTGGGAGTCATGAGACAACATATAAATCATTACTGCAAGCCTGTGAGCAAAATCTCCGACAAAAAATGTAAAGTTTTAAGTGGTGTTTTGCTTGGGTGATCTCCTGATATAAAGGACTCCAGCTCACAGTTTCCTGTGAGCTAGGGGCACTTATTCAATATGTATAGCCTCGTTTTAGTTAGTGGTTCTTAGAATTTTTCATCCAGAGAACCACTTTGTCAAAGTCTTAGATATGTCAGACCCCCTATCAGCATGTGCCACTAACTATTATCACAAATTATCTCACTCTCTTTTTTACTTTTACTGATTTTTAAAAATACTGTAGCAACCCAAGGAATAAAGAGGAAGAACAGGCAAATGTCAAAAGAAGTAGCCGATTAGTAGTCCAGATCAGAGCTGTTCATTGAAAAAACATCCTCCCTAATTTAATTATCTGTACTGCCCCTGCTGTTATGGTCTCAGGAGACTCCCTATGAAGACAACAAAAATCTCAATACTTATTGGACACTATCACGGTATGCACTTTAATTCAGTCACTTTCTACTGTATATTGTACGCTTTACAATATTAGAGCAATTGTGACACAAACAGGTCATTCATCCCAAGCTCACCCACCCTATGTGCCTAGACTCTCAAAAATAACATCAAGGCAAGGTTTGTAGGTCCATAAAGTCCTACTTTTGTAAACCTTTTCCAAGCCTTCAAAAAGCTAATTAGTTTTTCCCCTAGATCTGTGCTTCTCATATGCAGTCTTCTATCAGGTGGTGTATACTGTCCCTATTTTCATTATTTGCTTGACATGTGCTCAAGTCTTCTTGATATCACAATACAAATTTTAACACCAGTGCTGGAGGATTTAAATGTTAAAGTCCTGGGTTTCAGGCAGTCATCCTATCATTTATTATGGTCTTGAAGATGGTGTTGTGTTAGGCAGAATGAGAAGATTAAAAGAGCAGACGCGGTACAGGTCAGGAGCATCTTGTAATTAAGGGATTGCTCTTGCTGTAAGTTTTATCTTACAGTAGATTTAAAAACAGTTCCATGTTGTACGTAAATATGGCTGGATAGGAAAGAGGGAGTTTGAAGAAAAAGATGGAACATTCACTACAAGTCAACAGGAGTGAAGCAGGAAGAAGTGAAGTAGAACAATAAAATGCTCCGAGGTGGTTCGCTAAGTGTCATTCCATGTGACTTTATCGATAAGGAATATGTCAGCCCAAAATCATCTGGCATATTCTCAGAGATGAGAAGAACACCAATGTTCTTAGATACTCAAGATGGCAGTCTGTTTAGGCTTTATCAGTTCCTGTCTATTTTATGGAAGTGCTAGAGGACCTGGGTCCACAAGAAGGAACATTAAGCCTGGATTTTACATAGCATTCTGGACCTTAGAAATGGTTTCTGTGGAGGTCTTAAAAACCCCTTTCAACGTTTCCAGCAGTAATACAGATAAACTAGTTTTATGCAGGCAGTTAAAACCTGCATAAAATCCATGAAGTCAAATCAAAAGTCTTCAACACTTGCATCCATAGTACAGATCTGTTATGAATGAGTGTGCAAAAAATAGCAAAATAGTGTGAAAGGAAAAAAGACCCAATAACTAAGCCAGGGCCATCTATGGCCTACCCGGAAATAGGGCTCACCCCAGGCACCCTCCCTCAAACTCTACTGACAGGTCCTGGCCTGCCAAAGCCCAAAAACTGGGGAAAAGGGTGTATAAAGTTCAAAAATACCCTAAATGTCTAAAATGAATCAAAATGCTCAACAAGGGAGAGGAGCCATAAAAGTCCTGGCTCAAGAAATTTGAAATCTTTATACAAGAAAATACCAATTTCAAAAAATCAAAAAGAGCAGAAATGACAAAAGATGGCAAAAATGAGGCAAAAAAAGGGTTTGCCTAAAAAGGAAACCCAAAGTGAACAAAACCCAATATAAAATCCAGAGCCAAGAACCATGGACAGTAGCAAACAAATCAGAAGACCTGAAAAACAATACTCACTATGAACAGCGCTCTCCAAACAAGAATCAATGGACGGATGAACTGATGGTGTCCCTACGGATGTGACATCAGGGTGGTCCCACCACTTTGGAGGGTGCACCCACAAAGCACAAGGGACATGGTCCCAGTGTTCCTACCCTGGCTGGGGTTCAGGGTCGTGTTTTATGCCCTTTTTGATCTTTGTTGTGCCATTTATTTACATTAATGTTACTTTTGTTGATTGTGTGCCTTATTCTTTGTTTTTGTATTTGTATGTTGACTGCCTGTGTTATGTTCCGTGTGTTTTTTGGTTGGTTCCTCAAGAGGCAGGGCCACCTGCCAGTCACTGTCATATAAATCTGGAGGGTCCCCCACAGTTCCTGTTGGTTCATTTTGAATGTGCTTGGGAGTATGGTGAGAATTTCTTAGTTTGCTTCTATTTATGATTCGCAGGAATTCTGACGATGATACTCTGTTTTTTTTACTTTGCCATTGGATTGTGTTTTGTTCTAATGTTCGCTTTGGATTGCCCTTGTCGGTAACTTCTTTTTGCATTGTGTGCTCTATGGAGCATCATGTATTTTCAGAGGTTTTCCCGAAACAAACCTTTTTATTTTATAAAGATTTGATTCTTTTCCTTATTCCTATCTTAATCTTAGTGATTGGCAAAAATGGATATAATGAGGATATTATAAATGAACTTGATCCAACAGGCTTAAAAGTCAAAACAGATGTAAAGAACTTAGGGGTGATTATTGATTGACTCTGACCTAAATTTTAAATCACATATTAATCAAATTACTAGGACAGCATTTTTCACTTAAGAATATATAGCAAAAATTAGACCCCTTATAACTTTAGAAGATTCTGAAAAATTACTTCAAGCTTTTGTTTTTATGTTTTTTAAATATATCAATCAATTGCAACAAATGCAGAATGCAGCTGCCAGAAACTTAACTAGGAAAAGAAAAGCACATCTCTCCAGGTGTGATGTTACTACACTGGTTACCCGTGCCATTTAGAATTGGCTTTACAGTACAGCTTATGGTTTACAAAGCCTTAAATAATCTCGCTCCATCCTATATTTTAGAATGCCTCTTATCTTACACTCCAAATCGTAACCTTAGATATTCAAATGAGTGTCTGCTTATAATTCCGAGAGCTAAACTTAAAAGAAGTGGTGAGGCGGGCTTCTGCTGTTATGCACCTAAAATCTGGAATAGCTAACCGATAGAAATTCGCCAGGCTAATACAGTGGAGCACTTTAAAAAAAACTGCTAAAACCCATTACTTTAATACGGCTTTCTTATAGCTTCATTTTAGTGAAACCCTGATATTCTGTATATGCATTTAAGTATCATTTTTATCATGACTCCACAATCCGCACTAACCCCTACATTCTCTGCTGTTCTTTTTCCGGTTTTCTGTGGTGGCGATCTGTGCCACTACCACCTGATCAGGGCACATTGCAGTCCCTACATTGATGGATTGAAGGCCAGAGGTCCAAGTGACCATCATCATTTAATTCTTCCATATGAAACCTGAAAACCACGAGGACTGATTGAGGTAATTTATGTTAGGTAGAATGCCTAATGTGGGCAGGGTGGTCTCGTGGCCTTGGAACCCCTGCAGATTTTTTTTTTTTTCTGTCCTCCCCTGACATTGAATCTTTCTCTATTCTTTGTTACTTAGCATTGCCTAATCTTATTTTTATATTTTTCTTTTTTCATCTTGTAAAGCACTTTGAGCTCCATCATTTGTATGAAAATGTGCTATATAAATAAATATTGTTGTTGTTGTATTCCTGTCCAGGGTTTAAATGGTGATACTGAGATCTAGAGGGCATTATTGGAAGTCTTTGGGACTATGGTCTGACATTGTGGTCAGCAACACAGGAGCACCGCAGGGGACTGTACTTTCTCCGGCCCAGGCCCCTCCTGGACCCCGTGATTATCAGAGGTGACTGTGCAGACCTATAAATACCTGGGAGTGCAGCTGGATGATAAATTGGACTGGATTGGCAATTCTGATGCTCTGTGCAAGAGAGGACAGAGCCGACTATACTTCCTTAAAAGCCTGGCATTCTTCAACATCTGCAATAAGATGCTGCAGATGTTCTATCAGACGGTTGTGGCGAGCACAGTGGTGTGCTGAGGAGGCAGCATTAAGAAGAGGGACGCCTCACACCTGGACAAACTGGTGATGAAGGCAGGCTCTATTGTAGGCACGGAGCTGGACAGTTTGACATCCATGGCAGAGTGACGGGCGCTGAGCAGGCTCCTGTCAATCATAAAGAATCCACTGCATCCACTGAACAGGATCATCTCCAGACAGAGGAGCAGCTTCAGCGACAGACTGCTGTCACCGTCCTGCTCCACTGACAGACTGAGGAGATCGTTCCTCCACCACACTCTTCAATTCCACCTGGGGGGTAAACGTTAACATTATACAAAGTTATTGTCTGTTATACCTGCATTGTTATCACTCTTTAATTTAATATTGTCTGTTATCATGTTATCATGTTGCTGCTGGATTATGTGAATTTCCCCTTGGGATTAATAAAGTTTCTATCTATCTATCTATCTATCTATCTATCTATCTATCTATCTATCTATCTATCTATCTATCTATCTATCTATCTATCGATCTATGTACTTTGGAACTCTTTAGTGTTTGGGACTACTAGTTCATGACACACAGGACAAATACACAGATAGTAAATAATAAATGAATAGAAAAATGATTACAAAAATAAATAAACATAATAAACAAATGAAAAATAATACTTGAAAATAAACAAAGAAATCAAAAAAGGAAAATAAACATATGCCAAGGGAACAATCCCTATGTCATGACACAACACTTGGAATCTTAAAGGGATGCTTTTATTTTAGAGATTTGGTCTTAAAAATACATACAAATATTAGGAAGTCAATAAAAATCTAGAAGATAAAAAAATAATTAGTGTCAAATATACCAAACTCGAAATAGACGGAGGGTGTTCCTTTGCCAGATAATGTTGAACTCCCAGGCTGAACAATACGGTCATATCAGATTATCAGCCAGTCTGAGTGTGAGACACTAGGTCGGTGAAACTGCTTCTACAATCTGTATTAAATAACACGCAGCCTGGCCTTTCTGTCAAAGGAGACGCCATGCCTCTCAATCGGTTACATCTTACTTGGTATTGAAGAAAAGGTCAAATATGAAAGCCTCTGTGACACAAATGGCAAGATGGGAAGCCTATTATTTTACAGATTGTATTCCATATTTTGCAATCTCATTGAATGGCTAGCAGATGGACCTGTGCACTACTTTTTTACCTTTATGTTGCTTGCCAGTTTGATTCATTTCAGATCTGCTGCAGTGCTGTGGTGCCAACTAGAAAGCATCACTTTAGAAAGTCTCTTGAATTCTCCTGTATTTGTGGCACATAAACCTAGACCACCCTGAACTGATGGAGCCTGGAAGTGGGTGTTGCAAAAGGAAATGCTCAGCTGTTCCAAAGTTCCTGTCTTTTTAGGTGAGTCGGTCTACCGAGTACTGCCTGCTCATTGATCTTGCATGTTACTTTACCCCATCTTTCCATTTTCTGACCTGCCTCATCCATTTTAAGATGTTCAAACTAAATTCTTTAAAAAAAAAAAAAAACAACAGCTCTTCTGCATCATGATTTCTGGTAGTCACTTTGATATAACCTTTTGCATAGTCATGGTAACCTGTTCAAGTTTTGGAAAAATGTTATTTATCTGTAGACCAATTAAGAGGAAAACCGGTCATTCACTCCAACAAGCTCATCAATCGTATTCCTGTAATCATATTTTTAGGTGCTGTGTTGGAATGGCAGGAGCATTATCACAGATGGCACAATGGAAAGCACTGCTGCTTTACTGCTTCAGCAATACAAGTTCATCTTCCATCTCAGAGTTCATAGAGTTTCCCTCAGCTCACATCCGTATTCTCCAAGGAGTCTGCTTTCTTCCCACAGCTCAAAAACTTTCATGTACATTGGCTTAGTGTGATTATTTTCAAATATTTGGAGGTGATTGCCATGTGAAGGACTACTCTCCCATTCAGAACTAGTTCTTGTCTTTTCCATGATTTTTTTTGGAATAGTCTCTGACATCCTCTGTTTATCTAATGGAAGCAGTTATAGAAAGAAAAAGAATACTTTCACTAATTATTGTTGTTTGACCTGTCACATGTGAAATGCACCATCAAATGGAACCATAAGTTTATTGTACACTTAAACTGGAGAAGCCTTATCTGGGACAAACAAAGCAAGAGTCATTAATTATTTAATTATCCATCCATCTATTTACAGAATGCACCTATTTCAGTGTTTAAGGGAGCCACAGCCTGGCTCAAGAGCAGTGTGCATGTGGCGTCAGTCCTTCTCAAAGAATAGTCACAAACATACCCATGTAAGTTTAAAGTAAACAATGCTATCATTCATTTAACACAAGCTTAGTGAGTTCTGGGTCACGGTGTACACTGGTACCTATCTTACAGAATAGGGGTGCAAGGCTGGAACTAACCCTGAATTCCAATGCAGGGCAGAGTGGCACACAAGTCCACACTCACTCATACCAGACTGAGCTAAACCTGGAGGCTCACCTAACACATACAACATTTTATGACATGACGAGGAAAACTGGAGTATCTGGAGAGGATAAACTTGCAGATACAGGATGAACATCTAAATTCCATACAGACCCATGAATCTGCAGATATATAGGGTGGTCCAGATCTAATTATGCAATTTTCATTACGCTATAACTTATTAAGTTTATTACATAGAAAATCACCCGAAAAATCCCAGACCATGGAGAAGTGTGCGAACTGACCACAAGAAGAATCATCTTCACGCCAAACTGGAATCGTCCCCGCATAAATCAAAGTCATCCAGACGATCTGGATCTGCATAATTAGATCTGGACCACCCTGTAGATAGAAACTGCTATACATGGTGTAACATTAAGAGGGGTCCAACTGACAAAGGACACCATTGAACAATCATAGATTCCTACAAGGCCTTAAAAAACAAATCCTATAAAAAATAATCATATAATGGGGACATGTGAATGCAGGCTGATCAGTTCCTCCATCAACAACACCCCAGGACCTCTCGTCCACACCACCACATGCATCTAAGCCCACCCAAAATCTGAGTGCACGGTTTTTATTTAAAACCCACGCGCTATCACGGACCTCATTCCCACTTTACCACAGGGTTAGAAAATAAAAATAAAGTAAACGAACCATAATCATCCCACATTCCCGGAAATAGGCAGGTTCAGTTAGCTGGTTTTCAGATATTAATTGCTTCTTTGACACAAATCATTTCCCAATAGACATGCTTAAAATGAAAATGAGGAGCAAACAGAAGGTTTTTTGAAATGGTTGGTTAAAATAATCTCAACATACAAATCCACAAATTCACCATTTTTTACCTTTTTTTTTTTACAATAGTCTTTTTTTCCATCAAATAGCTAAAGAAAAGCGGACTAAACATAATGATGTTTGGGTGAAGGACTCCTGTGGTTGGAGACATTTATGCACTTTGTTGAGCCCTACTTATTTTGTGGCAGAAGTGCTGAAGGCAATTCTATCTGTGAAGATTTGGTGGCCACACACTAGTTGTGATCTCTTAGTTTATTTCAGAAAATTACAATTTCTGAGATTCACTGCTATCTGGTGAGGGTTTGGTTCCATCGTTGCACTCAACCCAGTCCACCATTACCCTTCACTTCAATTACAAGTTTGGGCAAAACAATGCATTTGCCTTCATGTGTAGATCCTTTGATTGCTAACTGGTGATTTTTTCCCAACTCCTCTATAATGAATAATTTGTTATATATATATATATATATATATATGTTTTGTATTATGAATCTTGTCAGTCACTAAGAAGTGTGATGCAGTCCTGATTCACAAAATGTAGCACTAGCTGTTAAGTGACAGCATGAGATAACAAGTTTTAATGCTGAGCTAAACTGTTATCAACATGTGAAATGAAATCTGTCCCCACTTTATTCCAACCAAGAGCTGGACATGGGTCCATCCATCCATTATCCAACCTGCTATATCCTAACTACAGGTTTGCTGGAGCCAATCCCAGCCAACACTGGGCGCAAGGAAGGAAACAAATCCCGGGCAGGGCGCACACAAACACACACTAGGGACAATTTAGAATCGCCAATGCATCTAACCTGCAAGTCTTTGGACTGTGGGAGGAAACTGGAGCACCCGGATGAAACCCATGCAGACACGGGGAAAACATGCAAACTCCACACAGAGAGGACCTGGGAAGCGAACCCGGGTCTCCTAACTGCAAGGCAGCAGTGCTGCCCACTGTGCCACCGTGCCGCCCAGCTGGACATGGATGATTTGCAAAAATGTAAAATCTCCTTGCTCATAAGTTATTTTAACTGTGGATCTTTCCTCTGTTTACTTACTTGTTAATTATGTTTACTTTGATGCTTCAAAAATAATTATACTGAAAGCAAGTAATGTTTAAGGGAAAAAAATGCACTTTGTAAAAATAAAAATTGATTTCATTATTTTTTGCACGCGGAAGCTCATGGTATTGATCAACACTGCATTGTTCATGAAAACAGCAATTGGCTTTCCGATTACAATAAGATGTTTCAGGACAACAGATAAATGGATAGTTTTAGATTACTACATTAAGAAAGCTGCTCAATGCTTTCTGTATTCAGAACTAGGAGTTTATTTGCCTTAAGTTATCCTGCCATGTCCTGCTGGATGCTTTTGCTCGTTTTTCCTATTTGTCTCCTTTATTTACTGATAGTTCTTGTTGCATTAGAATTAAATCATAACTTTGTGTCTTGAGCAGAACTTTCTCATTTTTGATAAATTTGCTGACTGTATTCTCCATCACTTTTTTATGGAGATAAATGCAGTGGTAGCAAAATATGCAGAAAAGAAAAGACTTTCCAGGCCCAAAGCAGAAGTTTCCTGGTGTTTTTTGGGGATTCCAAAGTACTTTCTGAGCAACAGACAGATACTGTATAATACATCCAACATGTCTCAATAGGGTCCGTGATCACTCGCTCACCTACCAGTGACCGGAGCAGTCTGGTTTTACGTCTAAGAAGTCCACCATCGACTGCATCCTGGCACTGAGGGTTCTCATGCAGCGCAAATGCAAATATTGGCAGAGTTTCTTTACAGCCTTTGACGATTTTCGTAAAGCGTTCGACTAGGCTGATCGATTGCCCTGTGGGACTTCCTAAGACTTATCCCCTCAAAGTTGTTGGATATCATGGCTGACATGTACATTGGTACTATGAGTGCTGTGCAGAGTTTTTTCCAGTTGATTCTGGGATTCGTCAGGGTGAGGGGAGTTCTTGCTCCTACTCTGTTCGAGGCTTTTGTGGACTGGGTGTTGGGCAAGGTTGTGGGGTTCAGCGACTGTGGGTCACCTGTTGGAGAAGAGATTCACTGATCTTGCCTTTGTTGACGATTGCTGTGATCTTTGCAGAGTCAATGGAGGCTCTGATCGGGGCTCTGGGGAAACTGAGTGAGGTGTCTGAGTGTCTGGGCTTGCGAGTGTGAACAAGATCCAAGCCTTTTTTAGCCTCTTGTTTTTTCTATTGGTGACTCAGTCTTGAATGATTACTTTTTTTTTTTTTGCAATTACCACAGTATATGGCGTGGACTCCCCAAATCTTTATACTTGTTCTCTGTGTTTTATCCACAACTCTTAAAATAAAAAAATAAAATCTAATGGCATCTCATTCATCATCAAATCTTCCAACTAGGCTGAAAAATGTGATCTTCTTATATAATACGCTACTGTGGCTGTTCATTTGTCTGTCTAAGATTTTAAATCACCTGCAGCTCGCAAACCGTTTGACCTGTTCACCTGAAATTTTGTACACATATACTACATGACACCTACTGTCCGCTTTCGGGAGGATGATTGACATCCAAGGTCAAAGGTAAACCCAGGTCAAGGTCAAATATCAAATACCCTGTATAGTGGAACCTCGGTTCACGAACATCTCAGTACACGTACAACTTGGTTTACGACCAAAAAGTTTTCCAAACTTTTGCCTCGGTTCACGATCTCACACTCGGTATACGAACAAAGCCAGTTTCCCTTTAGGTTTTTACATGTTCAGTCTCTCCCTGTGCATTTCCTGTGCAGCGAGCGAGCATGACACAGGCGCCTTGTAGAGAGAGAGACACACACACACACACACACACACACACACACAGAGAGGCACGCGACAGAGGCACACACACACAGGTGTGTGACACAGAGGCACACACACAGGCGCTCCAGGCTCGCGAAAGAGACACACGCACACACGAAAGAGAGAGAGAGCGAGCAAGCGAGAGAGAGAGGGATGCTGGACGCATAAGGTAGAAAAGGCTTGTTTTTGTTTTCAGTTCTGTTTACAGCGATCGGTTCATAGCGTGCATTGTGGCAATGTTATTTTTCTTGGTGGTTTATTAAATTACGGATTTTTCAAATGTTCATTTTTTTCCCTGTGCTTAAAAAAGTGTTTTTAGCGAGCGGTTCCTAGCACTATAGCACGAACTATTGTAGTGTTAGTTTTCTCAGTTGTTCAAGGTTTTCTCAGTGTTATTCAATGTTTTTACATTTAGTTTACTATTACATTGTGCATTCCATAGTATAATTAAACTATATTTGTGCTTAAAAACTAAAAAAAAATATATTATACATACAGTTCATACAGTCTGGAACGGATTAATAGTATTTACATACAATCCTATGGTGGAAATTGCTTCGGTTCACGACCATATTGGTTTACAAGCAGTTTTGGAACGAATTATGGTCGTGAACCGAGGTTCCACTGTACCTTGAAATTTGGTACACATATACTACGCTGAAACGCTGCACTACAGCTTTTTATTAAAAGCTCTTTTTATTTTTATTTTATTTTATTGTAGAATCAACTCTCGGCAGTGGCCAGCAGGGTGGCCTTGCACCTGCATGCATACGGGTACCGTTCCCATCCGTACCACCTTCACTGTCACTTCCCCAACCTCCACACATATATGGTGATAAAGGTCAAGGGTCAATAGAGTATGGTCAAGTCAAGTGTATTCACTGCACGATAATGTTACTGTCTAGTTTCTAAATAAAAGAACACATCCACCAGTTTTCTTTTTTTAAATCAGGTCCATAACTAAGTCTGTCAATCCAAACTGTGCTCTTGTGTTTTTAATGAACTTATTTTAAAGTAACAGTCTCGATCCACTCTATGACTTTCCTTCATAATTTTAAACACTTCAGTCATGTCTCCTCTTAATCTTCTTTTGTTTAAACGGAGGAGGCTCAGCTCTTTTAGTCTTTCTTCATATGTCATCCCCAGTAGCCCATGAATGAGCCTAGTCACTCATTTATAGAATTCTGCCAGTGCTGCTATGTCTTTTTTGTATCATGGAGACCACCACTATATGCCTAAATTGTATGAGTTCATTACATTTCAAAAGTTTCATCATGAATATGGGTTCATTGGAGGGGTCAACACAAATAGTGGTGGTTTTGCCAAGATTATATGGTACTGTATATCAAAGATTCAGTTATTCCATAAGTCATCCATTTTAGTAATGTGAGATTAAACATCTAATCGTGAAACCACAGGAAACACTAAAAAGTAGCATTCATTGTTCTGATCAAGTAAGGAGTTGCACAAAAAGAACAAATTCTTGACTCATGACAGCAGAAAAATTCATAGAAAGGTAGTGTATAGGGTGGTCCAGATCTAATTATGCAATTTTCATTACGCTATAACTTATTAAGTTTATTACATAGAAAATCACCCGAAAAATCCCAGACCATCGAGGAGTGTGAGAACTAACGACAGGAAGAATTGTCTTTGCGCTGAACTGAAATCGTCCCCACATAAATCAAAGTCATCCAGACGACCTGGATCTGCAGAATGAGATCTGGACCACCCTGTAGATGATGAATTAGACACTAGCATTTTAGCCAGTAATAACACTGAGTGGTAGCTCTTCAGCTAAGGATTTGCACTGGTATGTAGAAGGTTGCCAGTTCAAGTCCCATTACTGCCAGAAGTGATCTTACTCCATAGGGGGCTTTGAAAAAGACCCTTTACCTGAAAATTGCTCCAGTGGTGCTGTAATAATGGCTCTGTACCTCCAAAAGGTCATGTGACATTACAATTTCCTCATGAGGTTTAATATAATAAACTGAAAACTAAAAGGGTCGACATTTCAAAAACCCATAAATAGTTGCTTTCTTATCTTATCCTTTTATTCAGGTAGATAATGAGTTAAGTGTTTATGTTTCTGTATGTGTGCCAGTCTATGTCCCTGTTATTCAAAAAGATGCCACATCACAAACATTTTTAGTAATAAAATGGACTGCATTTGTCATTCCAACAGATGGCATATCACAAACATTAACAGTGCTTTTACAAATCCCATATCAAATGACATATAACTGAGACATATGCATGATGCACTGCAAATGTTAATTGCTGAGGTCTACATTGATTACTTAAATTTCAATTTCAATGTCTTTAACGGGCAGCACAGCTTTTACAAATCTATGCACGTAATGCCCTGCTTATTCAGCTGGCCATAAATATGTACGGTAACATCTGCAATTTGGCACTTAGACGAGTACAAAGTAATATGTCACTCTAGAGATTTCAAGGAATGTTACAGACGACAGAATAACTTTTAAACACATTTTATTGAACACAAGGAGCAGTAGTACGTCTCGCATTTCTTCGTAAAAGACTTGGTTGCAGAGATCTTTTAAAGTTTAAACGCAATACGTGGAAATTTCCTACTTCGTCATCTATCCTAAATTTAGAAATAACTGAAATCAAACACCTAGCAACAACTTCCTCTTGTAGCTTGCCCGACTTAAAAAAAGAGCAAGTTCTCTGGTTCTAAGCTGCCAACAACACAATTCACAGCAACCCGTCACCATTTACAACACATGACCACCAGATGTTGACTTTAAAGGTTGACGTGTTGAATCATTACTTTTTAACACCTGCTCCATTCACCTAGAAATGTCAAATTTATTTTAGCAAACAAATTAAGATATGTTACCTTTTCACTTTTTATCTAAATGGTATGTTTTACAACTTTCTAGCTAATGTTAATTTGTTATCCTCACCTTGTTTTTTGATTTGCTATCTTTTTGTGAACTGCATGTAATTTACTCATTTCATGATAAGAGAGAATTTTTTCATTTTATTAAAATCTATTACTGTATTTTAATTAGTGTTCTATAGTACATTCAAGATTTAGGCAATATGGCATCACAGTGCTACAAATGTGGACACCATGCTGAAGCTTTTCCTGTTTTAAATAAATGAAGTGGGTCTTTGAAAACGTTAACTTCAAAGATTAATATCGCGTGAGTGCGACAATTTATTTTTGTTTAATTTTAAATCACATCACCATTTTGTAGCTTTTGGCATTTGGTAACTGTGTTGCTAGGACGTGTTGCGCCGTTTGTGCCACGCCATGGATGCATCATTTTAAAACCTTGCTTGACATTCGGTGCAGATTCTGAAATTATGGATTCATTTCATCTAACAAGTTCAGTTTTCATGCTCTTCCAGGAAATCCTTATCTCAACTTCTCTTACGGTTTAGCTCATTGGTTTTTAGAAATGTCTTTTCTGAGGTTTATAAGTTGACTGTCATATCAGTTTCTCAAACACACATACAGTAGATCTCCTGGTAAGGCTAACACTGTTCTTGTGCTCGCTCAAATTCCCCTTCACCACCACACAATTCAGGCAGGTTGGCTCTAACAACTAAAGCAGGGCTAAGTCTCCTATGCTGTGCTCTCATGTCAGGTACAACACACTCTGTCATTATATTAGACGGCCCAACATACACATGTGCTGTAGAATACCCATGAGGGGATGGGTGGCCAGCTGGCATAGGCCTCCAGGACTGCATCCAACTTTGTCTGGTGACTTTGTTATAACTGCCTGTGGAGTTTTGTTTTCCTCTCCGTCATTGTCATCTTGTAATAATTCAATGTTAATGTTAATGGACAGGTATGGTTAGGCTCCATTTACGAGGTCATTTGATAGGTTTGGTAAATTTCTATGAGATAACGGCACAATTCATTTGGTGACGTCAAGGCTAGCAAGTGCTACTCTTCAATCCATGTCAGGCCAAATTTCAGTCAGAAGCGATGCATTATTTATGATCTATAGATGTTTGTAACCATTTTTTTTTCCAAAATATGGTGTTCAGCTTGCTTTTTTTACCACACTTATCAAATGACCCTCGTATGTTAATCAGTTTGTAACTCTTTTGTTTTACTGTATGTTTAAAAAAATGTGTATAGAATGTTTATGCATTTTACCTCTGAACTTGTTACAACGCTCTGAAACTGCACTCAGTCAAGGGTACAATACAATAAAATACAATTTATTTTTGTATAGCCCAAAATCATGCAAGACGTGCCGCAATGGGCTTTAACAGGCCCTGCCTCTTGACAGCCCCCCAGCTTTGACTCTCTAAAAAGACAAGGAAAAATTCCCAAAAAAAAACCCAGTTGGGAAAAAAATAGAAGAATCCTTGGGAAAGGCAGTTCAAAGAGAGACCCCTTTCCAGGGCATGCAGTGGGTGTCAAAAAAAAAGGGGGCAATTCAATACAATACACAGAACAGAACAAATCCTCAATACAGTATAAAAATAAAAATCTTAGAAGTACATAGCAGAATTTAACAGTGGATGACATCACATAATATGGTTTGGATTTGTTTAGAGTCCTGGAGACCTCATCCATCGAGCTGCCTCCCCCTATTGGCCATTCCATGGCTGAAACAGCGCTGGGCCAGCCAATCCGATGAAAGGGCCCCTCTACCCCACGATTCATGCAATCCTCCATCAGGGATGACTTTACCTTAGATAGGCAAAACAACTTGGCAGGTGGACAGAGGCACCAAGTGCCACATTTGAGTACCAAGAAGAGAAACAGAATAGATGAGGTTTAGTATCAAATTACAACTATCATGTTACTTATGTTTTAGTGCTAATGACTAACAACAGAGATGTATTCTGTACAGTTGATCAGCAGCTCTAGTCAGGGTGTGCTAAACTGAAGTAGTGAGTCTTTAGCCGGGATTTAAAAGCTGAGACCGAATGGGGCATCTCTTATAGTAGCAGGCAGACCACCCCACAGTTTAGGGGCCCTGTAATTAAAAGCTCGACCTCCCACAGTTATTTTATTAATCCTTGGAATCATAAGTAGACCGGCATCTTGAGATCTTAATGTGCACTCAGGTTTGTTAAATCATGATAAGTTCAGACAAGTAAGCCGGACCTTAGCCATTTAATGCTTTAATGGAAGTTGTCTTAGAATAGTGGAGCCCACGTCTTGGTGTGCACTTCAACAGTCCAGCCATAATTAGGTACAGATCTTTGATAACTGCAGTCGCTATTTGCTTCTTTTCTGTTAACCTCTTTTTTCATCTTTATTATACAAGGCATACCCTTGCAGTACCCCAAACCTTCTTCTTGTGTCCTTCATTTGTCTCAATTATATATAGTATATCCTTTAGATACATCCATTCAGGTATATACATTGTTTTAGATACATTTGTTTGGATGAAAAGATCAGTTCAGAAATATAATTTATTGGTTTCGATTTAGGAGCAGGCACAACAAGGACACCCAAGTTTAGTATTGGTTAAATTAGCCTCATTATTGCTTGAACATTCTTGTCTTATACAAAATATGGATAATGATCGCAAGGGCAAAATTGACTTTGAAAGTCATATTGGCTTGGAGTCCACAAGAAACTTCAACAAAGATAACATAGGACCATCTCTTCTGGTTATGCCACTGACAGGGATAAAAAAAAACATCATAGCTCAAGATGGACAGCAGTACACTTTAACTACACAACAGGATCCAGACTCTGCCTAAGAGTGTCCTTTCTGAGCATCCAAGAAGGGAAAACAAAGAATGGTCAAAGGGGGCTTGATGGGAAATCCATTGCTTTATGATAAAGCACCCAGAAAGGGTGAACTCAAGAAAATCACAGAGTCACATGTTATGGTTATCCAAGCATTTAATACTGGTCATAGATAGCTAGATAGATAGGCACTATATAATAGACAGACAGACAGACAGATAGATAGATAGATAATGATTCTTTACATTTATATAGCTATTTTCTTCTTGCTCAAAGCATTTTACATAGTGAGTGGGGAACAACTAAAATCACCAGCAATGTGCAGCAATCACCTGGATGATGTGACAACAGCCATTTTGTGTCAGTAGGCTCACCACACATTACCTGTTAGGTGGTGATAGATAGATAGATAGATAGATAGATAGATAGATAGATAGATAGATAGATAGATAGATAGATAGATACTGCTAAAATGTATTTTTCACAGAGGATATGATTAAGGTAGAAATAACGGACAAACATAAAGAACCTTCATTTTTAAAGTGCTGACTGGAAAGAAAATAAGCAAAAAATGTGTTCCGCTTTTCAGGTCTAAGTTATTTGCTCTTCTTTTATCAACCATGTGAATCTGTGTTTGTGTCATACTTGTAATGAATGGCTTTTAGTTGGTGGCAGCTTCCATTAACACCTCCAGTAGATATGTAAGTAGAAATAAAAAAGACTTTTATTTATGGTGAGGAAATTTATCACTCCTCCCCCCAGAAAAAAAGCTCTAAACAAAACAGATTTCCGACTGGCTCCTAACTTCTGAAACATTCTTAATGAAGAATCCTTTTGGTCTAGTTAAACATTCACATCCAAATATGTGGTCTAATCATGTTGAAAATAAAATACGTTTAAGCATCCATCCATCCATCAATCCATACAACTAACGTTGAAATTTTCAGGCGTAATGCAGGAAGGGTGCTAATCAATCATAGATCCACCCATGATGCATGACCTTGCATTGGTTAGAGTAACAGAGAGCTGGAGCCTTAACATCACTGGACAAAACTGGACACACATCAACACTTACTGGAGTCTTAGTCTGTGGTTATGTTTTTAACTCAACCTGGAACCCAACCAAATTCCAATATTAAGGGAATAACAAGCCAATATTTTTTTTTTCATTTGACTTACCCCATATAGTTTGTAGTAATGACTGAGGACAATTTTAATTTTTCTTTTTCATATAGAATGGAGAGAAAAGCATTTTACTATAACAGAAGCCAATATTGACCAATACAGTCATACAAGAGCAAACAATGTGAAAAACGTCCATGGAATAAAACAAAATCTCACGTTATTCATGTGGCATAATCAGCATGTCAGTCATTCATTCATATGCACAAACATGCAAAACCAATGTTTTTTTTTTTTGCTAAAATATTGTTAAAAAGTTACTAGAATATACAACACACATCATAAACAGGAAACTAAAGCCTCATGGGAATAACTTTTTGAATTCATTGGTCAAGAGTCCTGTCATCAATTAAGTTTAAAAAAGTGTATGTATATATGCTTGTGAATTTTTCCTTTTATAAGGGACATAAAACTACTAATAAAATATTTAGGTACAACATATGTGTTATAGAAACCTACTGCTAATACAATACAGTATATTGACTGCCAAAGGCAGAGTAAATTGTATTATTATTACAATAATAATTACATCTAAAAATATAAAAGGTGAAAACAGTTTAAGAAAAATGTACCCTGTGGTCCAGCAAAAGTTTTTATTGTACTTCTGTGTGAACAAACACTTCACAGTCTTCCTCGTCAACTGGTATTTTAAACTAGTGAAATTGCCATCTGCAGTCACCATATGTTTCATGATTAGTTAGTGGAGAATCTGGCAATCATGGAAAGCATTTTCCATGTGCTTTCCAGAAAAAACAAATTGTGAAGCTGATGTCACAAAATAGTGATACTGTTATTAAAGTCTATGGTGGTCCATCACTCCAGCTGAGGCTGCTACAGCAAATTGTGCATTGGAAAGTCTTGACTGTCACACTAGGGGGAAAACTAAATCCAGCTGATGAACACATTGGTTTAAACTGAGCAATAAAGCATTTTGAACCTCTCTTGAAACCTCTCTGTCTGTAACAACATACAGTACATGTTCACATTATATGTACATTGTGTGGCTCTTTTTTCCAGTTCACTTGTTCTTTACACTTAACTGACAACTTAATCCGAGATGATATTATAATGTCAGAAAATATTGTTTAAAGCATATTGGTAGGCACTAATGGTCTGTCTTTGTATGCAGTTCAGATGTGTTTGGAAAAGACTTTAGGTTAAGGTGGCTTTGAACAAACATGAACGTAGGCCCCAGATATATTTGCATGAGCAGCACTAATGCGGTTTAAACAAGAACACAGGGACACAGTAGGAAACTTGTTAACCGTAAATGTCACACATTCATTAGGAGGTTTTTCTTCACACAAAGAACTATAGGCACATGGAACAAATTACAAAGTTGTGCTGCTGAAGGTAAGACTTTTGGGACCTGTAAAAGTCAATTTGATGCTACTTTTGACAAGTTAGGTGGACAGGATTGACGGACTTTGTTAGGCTGAATAGCCTGTTCTCATCAAAATGTTTTTCTAGTATATTCGATACACAATAAACACCTCAAACATAGGCCACCAGCAAGTGAGACTGCAATAGACTTGTGATTGGAACACAACCTTTGGTGACAGATGACATGACTTACACAAATTTAAAGGTGATTTATAGTCGGAAGAACACAAAGTATCTGAATATCACTGCTGATCTGGATCATCGCTTAATGACATCAGTGAATGCATCTGTGAAAGCAAGATAAGATTTATAGCAAATAGGACTGTGAGAGTAAATTCACCTTAATGCTGTGGCTTCTGTAGTTACCAGATTTTAATCAAGTCAATAACTTGTGGAGTTAGAAAGAAAAGGCTATTTGGAGTTCTTTTCCAACACCAAATCATTTAAATGTACATACTGAAGTTGAGATGGGCCTTCATCCCTGTACTAGATACAGTAAATATGCGAATAAACAATACAAACTATCAAATTACCAAAGTGTTCCAAATTTGTTCAATTATAAAATTTAATTGTATGAGAATCTGTATAGTAAAACCCAGAAGCAAAAGTATAAAAGCATAGTATATGTAGCACAGTAACATTCTTCTTCTTCATCTTCTTTCGGGTGCTTCCGTTAGGGGTTGCCACAGCGAATCATCTTCTTCCATATCTTTCTGTCCTCTCCATCTTGTTTTGTTACACCCATCACCTGCATGTCCTCTCTCACCACATCCATAAACCTTCTCTTAGGCCTTCCGAATCTTTACCTCTTCTCTGGCAGCTCTATCTTTAACATCCTTCTCCCAATATACCCAGCATCTCTCCTCTGCACATGTCCAAATCAATGCAATCTCACCTTTCTGACTTTGTCTCCAAACTGTCCAACCTGAGCTGACCCTCTAATGTCCTCATTTCTAATCCTATCCATCCTCGTCACATCCAATGCAAATCTTAACATCTTTAACTCTGCCACCTCCAGCTCTGTCTCCTGCTTTCTTGTCAGTGCCTCTGTCTCCAACCCATATAACATAGTTGGTCTCACTGCCATCCTGTAGACCTTCCCTTTCATTCTTGATGATAAACTTCTGTTACAAATGACTCCTGACAGTCTTCTCCACCCATTCCACCCTGCCTGCACTCGCTTTTTCATCTCTCTTCCACAATCCCCATTACTCTGTACTGTTGATCCCAAGTATTTAAACTCATCCACCTTTGCCAGCTCTACTCTTTGCATCCTCACCATTCCACTGACCTCCCTCTCATTCACACATGTGTATTCTGTCTTGTTGGCCCTCTCTTCTTCAGAGCATATCTCCATCTCTCCAGGGTCTCTTGAACCTGCTCCCTACTATCACTACAGATCACAATGTCATCAGCAAACATCATAGTCCATGGAGACTCCTGTCTAATCTCATCTGTCAACCTGTCCATCACCATTGCAAATAAGAAAGGGCTCTGAGCTGATCTCTGATGTAATCCCACCTCCAACTTGAATGCATCCATCACTTCTACCGCAGACCTTACCACTGTCACACTTCCCTCGTACATATTCTGTACAATTCTTACATAGCAACATTCTTAAACCGGCTTAAATCAATTGAGGGTCACAGGGGTCTAGAGCCCACCGTAGTAGCATCACGTAACAGGCTGCAACCAATCCTGCATCGGGAATGGTGGGGAACTTTCAAATAAATATCTGCTGAGTTCACCACTGCAATGGTTGCTCTGTCAAAAGTGCTATCTAAATTCTTACTTAGTTCTGGTTAATTCATGCCACCGCTGTGATATTTATCATACTGGTAGGCAGCTAGGTCTCACTATACGCAGTACAAGCACTTCTCACAAACTCTCTGTAATGTCACTCTAGTTATTCGGCAGGTCTCCCCCTATAACTTTCAAACACAAAATTTATGAATCCTGGAGCTTGTATATCAAGCGTAACATGAATCATTTATTTCCAGTTAGCTGACAAAGCAGAAACACTGAATGCCAGCTCTTATGTTCCCCACTTCAACAACAGAAGCTTTTCACTAGTGATGATCAACTTTGTGACTGACCTGAAACACTTGTTCCCAAATAGTCCCCTAGACAGATGTTTACACAATTATGTTGACCTGTTTTGTAAGTCACTTTGGATAAATGTAAATATAAATCAAAGCTTCTTATTACAGGATAATCTATTTTCTGAGTTACCTTTAAAGGACTACTCAATGACTTATGATCAAAACCAAGAAGGTATAGCAATAGTTACAATACCTTACAGAAGATCTAGTGTGCCTCATTTTTGTTGCTGTGGAGGACAAATCAAAACTTAGCTCACTTGTTTTTGGTTTAAGTTAAAAGAGTATGGCCAAATTTACCACACAAAATTACGGAAAGGTAGGATTGGCGATTCTAAATTGGCCCTAGTGTGTGCTTGGTGTGTGGGTGTGTTTGTGTGTGTCCTGCGGTGGGTTGGCACCCTGCCCAGGATTGGTTCCTGCCTTGTGCCCTGTGTTGGCTGGGATTGGCTCCAGCAGACCCCCGTGACCCTGTATTCGGATTCAGTGGGTTAGAAAATGGATGGATGGATAGAAGCACAAGGTTAAAACTGTAAAATTATAAAGGTAGAATATGCCATATTAGACAATGTGGTCTGTGATAGACTGGTGCCCTTGACCAGACTTTGTTCCTGCTTTGTACCCTATGCTAGCTGGGACAGGCTCAAGCTCCCCAAAAACCCTGGTCTGGATTAAGCGGGTTAGAGAATGACATGACAGATAACGTGGTGATACCAACACTCAGAAAAGTAATTAACTGTGGGTGAGAAAAAAGTTTCCTTTCTTTTTTCAGCACTTGTTGTATTGAAATGACAATACATGCATGTATTGTGCATGATTAGTTGTATGGAATGGCCAGAATGCAAACATGTACCGCTCAGTCTTATTTAAAAATAAATCCACCCATTGACCTCTACATATGTCTACCCATGACTTCATTTATCTTTATATCCTATTTGGGACATTGCCAAGATTCTACCCTAGTAGCACTGGGCAAAGAGTATATCCCAGATGGGACACTAAAACATTTAATCATAAACATCATCCAATAGAGACCCTTACAAATATTGTTCCTGCCAACATGCCTGTGCAGTAATGGTGTGTGGGAAGAAGCCAGAATATACATTAATTAAAAATATATTTTTTTTAATTAATAAATTTATTCTAAATAAATGAATAAATAAATAGCTCAATTACACCAGGATTTCTGCATCATTAAAAGTGAAAGCTTGCAATTGTAAAATATAATATTTTGAGGAAGGAACAGTACCCATCAAGCCAGTGTCAGGTTTAAGCAAACTGATCCACAATATTAATCTGCATTATAACGCTATATATAGTACTGTAGTTGTTTTATTGTGGCATGGTGGTACAGTAGTTAGCGCTGCTGCCTCACAGCTCCAGAAGCCTGAGTTTGTGTTTAAGCTCAATTACTATCAGCGTCAAGTTTCCAAGTTGTTGGATGTCTGTGTTATGAACTTGGCATTCCAAAGCACACTTTGAGTCCTGCAGTGCCCCAAAATGCCCACTAGAGGGGGAATTACCAGCAAACCCCTGCCTGATATAAGGGCAAACACAGGATCTTTATGAAATAAAAGATTTATTCTTAGTAAAAATAATCTAACATAACATCACAAAAGCAAAAAGGAGTTGTCCAAAAAAATAAGGCAAACAAACAGTGTTTCAATACATTAATCCAGAGAATTGTAATTATAGAACTGAAGGTCAAAATGTCCAGAGATGTTGAAAAGAACAAGCACAGCAAAAAATACAAGTAAACCCACTAACTCCCTACCATGATCTACTGTGGGAAACCTTTGCATTTATAGGGCAGAGGGGAGTCCCTGACAGTGGTGGGCTGCTCGTCTCTCCTCTTTTTGCCAACAACCCAAAAGACACAATGCACAGAATACAGGCATACAAAACAAAGCAGATAATTAACTAAACATCAACATATCAACATTAATAAATGCCTCACCAAATAAAATGTTCTGTTTTTCCCATCACCTGCATGTCCTCTCTCACCACATCCATAAACCTTCGCTTAGGCCTTCCTCTTTTCCTCTTCCCTGGCAGCTCTATCTTTAACATCCTTCTCCCAATATACCCAGCATCTCTCCTCTGCATGAGTCCAAACCAACACAATCTTGCCTCTCTGACTTTGTCTCCAAACCATCCAACTTGAGTTGACCCTTTAATGTCCTCATTTCTAATCCTGTCCATCCTCGTCACTCCCAGTGCAAATCTTAACATCAACATATCAACATTAATAAATGCCTCACCAAATAAACAAATGATTGCACCCTACTCATGGGAGGAACCCTGGATAAAATATAACACTCTGAGCATTTGATCTTGAGAATTTTGTTGCCTTCCTTCCATATTCCTAGCATTAGATAGAATTTTCTTCATTTGCCCCAGGAGAAAAATGAGATTTTATTCTTGTGATTTAAAGTGTTAAGAAGGATTATAGACGATTTTTCTTGATTGTAAATTGCATGTTTAAACTGTAAGTTTTTTTTATCTTATTTTATTTCTTATTTGTAAAGTGAACGTATGAAAGAGAAGGAGAAACAAGGAAGAACACGGTAACCAGGAAGACCCATTCCATTAAGGCATCAATGTAACCTTATAGGACTTAAAGGCAAACATATTGGATGTGTTGGCTAATATATTCTATGGAAACTCTTGAAATATCCGATTTGTGTAGCAATTTGTCACATCTATTTAATTTTTTATTTGGTTCCAATTTTTGGCATATTAAGAATGTTAAATATATAATGAGTAAACACAAGTTTATTGTCCAATTGCCCTTGCATGCATTTAATATTTGCTCTATCCTGCCTCCTTGAGTATAAATAAATAAAAATGTCCTGTAACACAGGTAAGTATAAAACATTTAAATGGCAGAATTATTAAAGAAAAGTACATCAGCATATGCTTGAGCTCTTTGTAAAGAAAACACACAAAAGAAAGTAATATGCCAGTTATAATCAGAGTTCAGAACCATTCAACAGCAGTTCAAATTTGCTTATCTGTATCCAAATAATATTGTGCTGTTGAGAATGTTCCAAAACTCCAGAAGCAAAGACTTGAAGTTATGGCCCGCAATAAAGAAATGAAGTTGCAGTATCTATTGGGCTAACTAGACATTGTCGCGCATGCAGTGAAATGCATTGCCACTCCAGGATGACAGGGGGCACTGTTGCTTAACAGACTTATCTCTTCACTCTGCAGCTCCAAGAAGATGCCCCATAAAGGAGACTGCCTCCTCCCTCAATTCCCCAGGATGCCCCGCCCCGTCCTGTCCAAAGGTACCTGTTCCTGGAAGGAGGCATCTCAGTCTTGGCCTGAGCCAGCTATAAGACAGAGCTCCACAGACACACCATTTGCAGAGAGCCACTTCAGGCAAACGGTCCTTTTTTGCTTTTTGTTCTGTTACTTGCTCTATCCAGCATCTGTTTCTTTAATTTTTGTTGATGGTTGCAATTAAATGAGGTGACCAGGTTGGCACCCCAAATATTCTATGGATTCTGCCAGTCACATCCAAGTTTAATCCAAATGCTTAGGGAATCTACCGCACGTTTACAATGATGCATTGTTTCACCCTTGTCAAGCCTATTTCCACCTTTAATATGTCTGGATGTTTTCCCTGGTCTCTACACTTGAGTGTCTGTGTGTGACTTTAATTCAGCCTGGTGTGGATGAGTGTCGGTGGCTGTGTAAGTGTGCCCTACGACAGACCATGTCGTTTCCAGAGTTGGCACCTACCTTGAGTCCATGGCTACTGTGCTAGGCTCCCAGTGACCCTAAATATTTGCACAAGTGGGTTTAGATGGATAGAATGATGGATGTGCCTGTTACACGCATGTTAAATCTAAAGGCTAATTACTTATTATAAGTGAAGTAGCTATAGAATATATTATTCAAATTAAGTTTGCAAAGCAAATTTTTATTAACAGACTAAATTAAAACACATATCTTTCAATAATATCATATTCATGTTTTGAAACACCAAGCCCAATGTCCGTTCTTTATTCTATTAAAATATATTGTGTAGATTTTCTCCTAGCTGGTGTCTTTCCCAGACCTTGGATGTAGTCCATTGGAGAATTTATGAATGCCATTATGCTTGCAGTATGTGTGGCATGGTTGTCAAGGTGAATGCTCATAATTATACTTACAAGCCCAAAAGGCTTTTCCATATTTCATTATAAAAGAAGTCACTTAATCTAAACACTTTGAGTCAAAGCATTCCCAGATGAAGTCTGAAGATTGTATAAGTACAATACCAGAAATATGTCACCCCAAATTGTTTTAAATCATTAAGCGCTTAGTCATAAATGCATTGTCGATCTGCTGACTGGAATCTCGAGTCTCTGTCTGCAGGACAGAGACAACAACCACATTTTGCTGTATGTACCATAAATGTTCTGTATGTTTTCAAGGGTTACAGGTTTCATTTTCTTTATTTTATTCTTTCCCCAGCTCAGCTTATCCCACCACTCTTCAACGCGGTTTATTCCCCTCCTCCTCAATGCGGTTTGCTTTCAGATCCTGCTGAAGATTATTTTCACACCAATAAGTGGAAAAAAAACTATACATCTGCTGCATATGTTTGTATTTGCCATGTATTTTTTTGCACTTCCTTTGGCATGGAAAAACTGCATACGGACGTTCATCATGAAAAATAAATTTAAGCCAACATATCCCACACATCAGACTGCACATATACATTAATTTATTTTCAATATGAAACGGACTACCCAAGAGTTTAAAATTAAAAACCAAATAGGTCCACTATCAACAAAAACAGTTAATCAAAGTCACACTTTATTTATTGTAACTTTATTTTTGCTAAGTATAACTGATAATTACTGTTTATAGCAAACCTAATTACATTTTGAAAGATGCTTTGCAGTTTACATAATAACAGAAACAGAATTACAAATTAGTTGTCAACATATTTATTTAGAGACCTGCATCACCCATCAAGCAAAGCACTCTCACTGCGTACTCTTTAAAGATGGATTCTGTCCTTTGTTGGTTGGTTAGTGGTGGTCCAGTCACCTATCAACTGACTGAATCTGCGTTTTCCACTATAGACCACTATAGACCTGTGGAATCAGAATCTGCTGGACACAAGGTGAGGATGCCAGCTGACTGAGAGTGTTCAAACAAATTCTGTATGACTGCATGAAAATGTATCAAATAATAATTTCTTATATATATATTTCTTTTCTGGTTTGTTCCTCTTCAAACCCAGTCCCGCCCACATGCAGCCCACACAGCATTTCTCGATTCCTATTTGTCCTCTCCCAAATAGGCCGCTGCCTGCGGCCTCCCATACACCCCCACGCGGCTTTTCTCGAGTCCTATTCCTCCTTTGGACTACCGTGTTCCCTTCTCCTCTCTCATGACCCCATTGGTGTCACGTCACCACCTGATATCTAGCCTGACTGCGTGACCTTTCACTTCGGCCATGTCTGCGCCTAGGAGTCTTTTCCATAGCCTGCTATAGGAAGGTACTCTCTCAACCATTGGCATTGATTTCACTCCTTGCTATTGGTTTCGCTCCTTGCTACTTTCATTATACCGCGATGGTTGTTTCCTAAGCCTTTGTTATAAAATGTACAACAGTATCTTCTCTGTCGATGGGTTTTTGTACAACATCATCTGTATTCCGGGATCCGGCAACTGTCTGTTCCTAATCAGTGGGTTATTTCTTGACTCAAACGGTTCACGGAGGCAATGCACGGTTTTCCGTTCCTATTCTTACACCACCTTATGCTACGGCGGGCGTCAGCTATCTAGTATATTTATATTGTGAGACACCAGGAGAGAACATGGGAGAAAAACATCAATATTTTTAAGGCAACGTATTTAATCCTTTATCTTCCAAACTCACTTACTGGGAAGCTAGAGACTATAATGGCAGTACGTGTAAAGTAAGAGCCGATCCAGTCCATTACAAGGCACAATAGCATTCACATGTACTGTACACACATCCCACTCACAAAACACACACCCATTAATACCTAAATGTGTGACAAAAATTCTATAAATTACTCTCTCATACATAAGAAACACACACATCAGGTTAATTGGAAACTCTAAACTGATGAACTGGAATGGCTACTTTGTCTCAGAGCACTACCAATAAAAGTGCCAACTTCCTAAAACCCTATAATAGAAAAAACATTCAGAAAACGGATTAACTGAAGAACCCGAATTGGATAAACAGGTCAGAAAAATTGAATTTTACATCATTGACTACCACTTTAATGTGGTTACTGAATTAGAGGAACCGCTTTAAAATTACTAAATAGTTGTGCTTTCTACCTTAAAATGTCCGACATCTCTCAGTCCCATATTTTCTTTTCTCATTCTGAACAGAATCAACATGTTTACCACGGAAACAAATCTCCTTGCAATGCAGGTACTTTTAAAATTGATTCTGTCTGTCATTTTACTATCAAAAATACATCCATTTCTAATAGGATCTCTGCTGACTCCGGAAAATGCTTGATACATGTAATTTGTGATAAGGTGCTGCAAGTTACTGCTTATTTAATCTACTTTACCACTTGTTATTTTTTTATGTGTGAATATGTGTGCATATTGGGAAATAAACCTGCCATCGTTCTGTGCGTTGTCTGAGTCCCCATAGTCCAATATAGGGTAGGTAAGAAGAAGGACCATTTCCTATCACACCAGGGATAAGGAAGGAATCAGAGCCAGACCAGGCACCAGACCATCCCAGGGCACACTCACTCTCAAAATAGGAGCAATTTAGTGTCAATCTTAGCATTCATCTGCAAATGGTCTTCAAAGCTAAGGAGCAGAATCGATAAAATGGTCTTCTCTGTAGTTCTGCCTACTTCATGCGCAAGTCTAGGCAAGACTGAGGGGATTAGAAGGTTGTGGCTCAAATCTTAGTGTTGGATAGAGAGATATAGATTTATGGAACATTGTGGCTTCTTCTGGAATAGACAGGATCATGCCAACATGATGGGTTATATTTGAACCGCAGGGGCACCAACATAACAGGTAGGCATATGAGAACGTTAGTTGGGGTTTGTTAAAACTAGGAATTGGTGTTGGGACAGGCTGTAAATATAAAACAAACAAATATAAAAGATACACTTGGTCATTTCTAGCCTAAAGTTAAAAAGCTTAATTAGAATATATGTAACCTCTGGTCCCCCCCAAATGAATCCATGAGGCCTCCAGATAAAGTCCATGTTTGATTAGCAGCATTTGTTGAAGGTGGCACTGATGTGTTTTACATGTTAGTCAAACAAGCAAATATGAATTTCACTGGACTTTGTACACATCTCAACAATGTGAATTTAACAATGATAAAAAAACATCATGTGAGCTGGCAGAAGTGAAGAAAAAAGTAAGTGATGGTGGGAAGAAGAGAGATTTCTGGAGAAAGAGCAACTGGACTAATCATACAAATACTTAGTTTTGGAAGACTTGGTTGAAAATTTGGGCCTGGTCGGTCAGATGATTTCATCTGCCTTTCCCTACAAACCAATATCAATGGAAGTAATGGAAAGAAGCCAAGTAGGCAAGGGGGGAAAGTATTCTTTTTGGGTAGGATACTCTCTGTTACAGCTGTCTTATACAGAATTCTTTACACATAATTTCAGTAAGCAATATAGGACCCTACACTGAGTGATAATGCATGCTTAAGTAAATCTATAAAAGGGAAGGGGTTAAAATGTTCTTGCCCCGTAGCTTTCTGTGTCTGTTACTGAAATTGCAGCCTGCATTCAATGTGATATATAATTTTGCTGAAAAATTCCCAGTAGGCTAACCTCCACTTTTCCCCCTCCAAATGGACATGCAAAAAGGTCAACAGGCTAAGCAAACAAGTATCCACCAGAGCACATATTGCTGTTTTTACTTAAACCTTTACACTTTCTTTTCTGCAAATTTGGAAAAAGAGGTTACAGAGTGAAGTCTATTTTCATCCACATGAACAGTCAAGCCTAATTTTAGGTCTGCACAGGACACTTTTATCTTTATCAAATAGAATGCTGGGTTGCATACAGATCACCATTCCAGAAATCTCCAGGAAAGACACAGTTTTCAAATGAATTGTAAAAACAAGAGAAAAAATCTTTTGAGGGAGGTTGTTTTTGGGTCAGTATTGGATGTGGTTTCTTTGAATGACCAATATTACATTTTTATGGTTATGGTCTGTCCCTACATAACAATTTACCATTTGAATTTAATTTATAAAGATCTCAGCTACATTTACTGCTGGTGCCTACCAGGGAAAAGAAATTTAGACCTAATGTTACCAGGCTATTTTTATTTTTGTATCAGGTAAACTCATTTCGGAGAGCATGGAAGCACAGTGGTTAGCTTCAAGAGAGCTTCAAGGGTGTTTTGTAAATTCTCAAAGTTTCTTCAGGTATTCTGAACTGTCTCAGAATAGATAAATATTAGATTAATTTGACATAAATTGGCACTAGGAGTGTGCCCTTGGATGGAATGGCATCCCTTCTAGATTCTTGCCTTGCCCCGATTCTACCAGGATATTCTGTGGCTGTGGTGATCTGGATTAAGGGAGTTCTTTAAACTATAGACGGATAATTGATTTAACTAAATGGAGGGCCTACACTAAGAAGGAAACTGTTAAGGATTCTAAATTGCCAGACAAGCAAGAGTGAGAGGTAACTACAAGGCTCTGCTAATAGGTGAAATACAACTGCCGAGCATGAGAAGGCACTGTCAGTTATACCTTTACCTCTTTTGCCACCAGGTTAGAACAGCCTCATGAACAGTGACCTCACATCCTCCACTACTGGAACAGAAGTCTTTCCCTTCCAGCTCAAATGAGACATAAAATAATTTTGTTTTGCCTGAAGGGGAGCTTGAGAGACTGAACGAGGAGTCTGAGTGTCTGGGCTTGTGAGTGTCCTGGATAAAAACCAAGATCCAGGCCTTTAATGACCTCTTGGGCACAGCCATCAGCAGTGTGTCTGTTTGCGGAGAGGGTGTCGACCTCGTTGAGAGGTTTACTTACCTTGGCAGTGACATTCATGTCTCTGGTGACTCTTCCTATGAAGTCAGTAGACGGATTGAGAGAGCATGGGGGGTCATGAGGTCACTGGAACGGGGTGTGTGCCGCTCCCAATATCTATGCAAAAGGACGAAGGTCCAAGACTTTAGATTCCTGGTGCTTCCTGTCTTGCTATATGGTTGCGAGAAATGAACGCTACCCAGTGAACTGAGACGAAGACTAGACTCCTTTGGTACTGTGTCTCTCTGGAAAATCCTTGGGTACCGTTGGTTTGACTTTGTGTCGAATGACTGGTTGCTCATGGAGTCCCGAATGAGGCACATTACCTGCATTGTGAGGGAGCGTCAGTTATGGCACTACAGCCATATAGTGCATTTTCTCGAGGGTGATCCGACTTGTAAGATCCTCATTATTGGGGACCCGAGTGGCTGGAACAGGCCAAGGGGTCGCCCACATAACACCTGGCTAAGGTAGATACAAGGTAATTTCAGGAGGGTGGGACTGGACCGCATGTATGCCTGGGGGGTTGTAAACCAGGGTCCCGAGTTGTTTCGTCATTTAGTGGGTGTGGCAGCATAATGTACCAGTGCATGCTTCCCAACTTGACTAGTCAGTGTTTGGTTGCAGAACCCATGACTAAGTGTGCATTTCATCACACCAGTGGCTTCTCCTTACATAAAGGCCAGGTCACATTAGATGGCTTCTCCAGTAATTTCTGTTCATATCTTTCATTAACACAATGTTAGCAAGTTGGTGCTCATGAGGCCTGCTACGTTATGAGACATTCCCTTTGAATCAGTTCAAATGGTCTACCACTTGCTCAATTTTGTTTTTAGTCATAGTGGGGGGTTCTGTGTGCATGAGAGCTGACAACCAATGAATGCTCATATGGAAGTATAAATCATATAACGAAGCAGCAAAGAATATACAGGATGGGTGTTTTGGACTTCACAAACAGAAGACAAAATAGTCTATCTAATGTCTTGTGTTTTGCATACCATAACAAAATGGAAAAAAACACCAAGACTGCAGCTGAACTTGCAGTACCTTTTAATGTTTCATATAATGCCTGCTCCATCTCAAAAAGCGAACTCAGCTGGTATATGTAACATGGCGAGGGATTTTCAGTCGTGTCAGAGTAGCAGGGCAACTTAGGGCGGAGTGGTGGCTCTGAGGCTAGGGATTTGCAATGGTAATCAGAAGGTTGCTGGTTCGAATCCTTTAAATGCCAAAAGTGACTCTACTTCATTGGGCCCTTGAGCAAGGCCCTTAACCTGTGACGTTAATCTGCATCCAGCCCTGAAAGTGGGTCCTCCAACCTGCAGGGAAAAACCTGGGGGTTGATGGCAGAATTGGCACTCCAGCCACCATAAAAACACCTCACACTGGTTCCATTCCATCTGAACTAGTGTGGTGCTGAGGTGTCACTGGGGTCCCAATCTGGGATCCTGATTTGGTTCGTCATGTGGTGGGTGATGCAAAGCGCTAACACCGTGTGCTGCTAACCTCAGAGCAGCAACCTCAGTTGGCAAGTCCGACAGTCCCACCAACTAGAAGTCGGATAATGTGACATCAGCTTAAAGAAGTGAATGTTAATGACCTCAAAGGTCATTATTTGTTCTTTGTATTTTGTGACTTGTTCTTTATTCTCTGCTTTAAAGGGGTTTTCCCTAGTGGTACCCCAACTCTATTTCTTGTGCTTGTTGTTTTATAACAATATAAACTGGTAGTGTGTATGTTTTTTGTAGCTTCTTTCTTTCAGATCACTTTTGCAAAGCATTTTACCAAGTTTAGAGAGGCTCTCCTGTTTTTCCTTTTTTAGTGTCTTGTTCATAGGCAGGTTTTCCTTTTGCTTTGCAAATGGCACTCAGATAAAGGTGATGATCTGTCACTATTGTGCTGTTTAACAAAGCAGGAGGTTAAAAGAACAGTGCAGAAATAAAAGAGATGGCAGAATTGGGTCAGAATGTATCCGTTGCTGTTGTATGATGGGACGTTAGACCCAGAAGACTGCAACGCCAATGCTAGAGGGGGTCAGTCTCTCCTGCTCCCTGATGAAGACTCCTGTATAAAGCTGAGGAATGGCTGGGGGGACACAAGTTATGTTTAAAAGTTTCACTGCACCTGACATTTGACTTCTCCTCATACCAAGGAGACACACTTTTAAGGGCAAGCACCAAGCTTGTGGATATGTTAATGGATGAGTTCTGCCTGGGATTTTTACCCTCATTTTTAATATGGAATATTGATTGATTATTTATTTGTACTTTTTATCCTTCACCAGACTCGACTGTAAGACTCATCATTTTTATATTGAATTATTTTTTTATTTATAGAAGAAAACTGCACAATTTGCACATTGTTGAAAATAAAATGACTGTTTACACTTGTCCTTGCTGTTATGTGTCCTCAATGTTCTGGCTCATCTCGATTATGACTATCAATGGTTCCGGGTTCAAGGATGTTGTGGCAGCGGCAGCCAACTCAGTCTGTCACATCAGATGGATTTTCATCTGGCAGATAGTAGATGGCTGATGGTTTTTATTTAAACCTAATTTCATAACAAACCTTTTGGGTTAATGATGTTCTATTCAGTTTCAAAGTGTATCTCTGATTTAATTCAAAACTATGAAGCAATGAAATGTGAAAGATTTAATTTTATGAGTCATTTTTGAGAGATGAGTTTTATTCTTGCAGCTTTTATTGTAATTGACGGTTGTATGGTGGCTGGCTGTTTAACACAGTTGTGCTCACTGTTTGTGTGGGGTTTGCAGATCTGTGCAGGCTTTTTCCAGGAGTTTCAGTTATGTCTGTTCTTTATCCAGCTCTCAGTCAAATCAAAATGCTGCTACAAGAATTATTACAAGAACAAGAAAATACGAACACATAACTTGAGCTGTTATGTCCTTGCACTGGCTCTCAGGTTAAGTTTAGGACTAACTTCACAATCCTTCTTTTAACATATAAAGCTTTAAATAGCCAAGGTCCTGCTTACTTATCTGAACTTATCATTACTCACAAACCTGAACGCACATTAAGATCTCAGGATGCCGGCCTATTTAAGATTCCAAGGATTAACAAAATAACAGTGAGAGTTTGAGCTTTTAGATAAAGAGTCCCAAAGGGGTGGAATGGTCTGTCGGCTACTATATGAGGTACCCCTTCAGTCTCAGCTTTCAAATCCCGGCTGAAGACTCATGTGTTCAGTTTAGTATACCTTGAGTAGAGCTGCTGATTTGTTAAGAATACTGCATCTCTGTTGTTAGTCATTATAAACATCATATTACTTATATTTTAGTAATAAACTATTACCAACCCTGCTCTATCACGTTTCTCTTCTTGGCATCCTCACGTGGTACTTGGCACCACTGCTCTACTACCAAACCTGCCTGTCATGAAAAAGTCATCTTAGACAAAGGAGCACTGGGAACATCGGGTAGGAGGGTCCTTTCATCAGACTGGCCAGCCCACCACTGATTCAGCTGTAGAATTGTCAGTAAGTGTGTGCAATTTGTTGGCCGAGGTCTCCAGGACTCTGAATATGTCTGGCTTGTCTGACTCCTTTTCTACAATCTGGCCGTGGTTCTACGATCATGGACAGATATTTCTGTGTTTCATTTGTGATAATTATTTTCTACTTTGTTTTGATGTATTTGAACAAGGTGAATGCTATAATCTATTCTTTCATTTTGTCCTGTGGTTTATATAGTTGTATATATTTCTGAGAAGGCCATAATAGATTGGCCAACTATCTCTGTAAAGTTAGAAGGATTACTGGTGTTTTGTTTTGTGTGTTGTATTTATTCCATTTTTTTTTGACACTTATTGCGCCCCCAAGCAACCTGGAAGGGGGTCACTGAATTGCCTTTCCCAACATTATACCCCCAAGAAAGAAGTGTGTTTGCCTTCTTAGAGAGTAAAGGCTGGGCTGTCAAAAAACAGGTCCTGTTAAAGTCCACTGAGGCATTCTTTCTGTGATTTTAGTCTATACAAGAAATAAATTGGTGTTGTCATCTACTGGGTATGTCAAAGTTTGTTCACTAGGCACGTGATCGACAATGGGCTAGCATTCTATCCAGGGTTGGTTTCTGTCTTGGACACAGCGCGGAGGCTCTAGTCTCATGCAATGGACACAGTGGGTCCAGAAACTTGATAGATGTATGTGAGATTCTAATCTCACAGAACTGTATTTGCCTTCATAAGCTTGACCAACTATTTCCTTTTATGAATAGTTCACTTAAAGTCTTAATCCTGCTTGGGCTAATTCAGGCCTTGGGGTCTGAGTTTGTTGCCTTTCTCAGTAGCACAAAGTGTAAAACAACCTTCCAGGGTAGACGTAAAACCAATAAATCACACCCATGGTAGGCCAATTTAGAATTAAGGCTTAACCTAACACACACGTCTTCGAGGATGTGGGAGGAAAACTGGAGATCCTGGAAGAATGCCCATGTAGACATATGGCCGGGCGTGGTGTTCTTCAAATTGCAAAACAGACAAAATAAAAATGTACAGTACAATCACAAGAAGCTAACACACTCCAGTAAATAATCTCTTTTTTTGTGAAACAGTAAATACACGTTGGGGAAATAAATACTGGGTGGAGAGTTAGCACTGTAGTGGCATTTTTCCCCCAGAGTTTTGTAGTGTTGTAAATTCAAATAAATTCAAGTGAAGAAGGGTCTGCTGCCTCACAGGCGATAGTTCAGTTTCTTGCCCAGCCACTCTCTTTGTGATGTTCTCCCCATATCTGCATTGTTTGTTTTCCAGTTGCTTTGATTTTGTTTTCCCCAAAGATATGAATGGTTGGTTAAAGGATATGTAGGATATGTAATGCAACAGCTTTCCATCCAGTTTTAGTTCCTGTCCAGCATCTTATGCTGTTGCCATTTCCCTACAATGGGTAAAGACATTTAGAGAAAAGGATAGATGAATGGATACAAGGCAAAACAGAAGACTGGCATGTTTAATTACACATGGCATTAGTCTGAATAAAATCTGAAACTGACCAGAGGTGGAATGGAGGGAATGTGAGATTCACAATTAATAGGACAATATGTTGTATTTTTAATCACTATTGGATTTATCTTTCAGTAATCTAGAACATTAGGCCACATAACCACTCAGGTAGTGCTTTTTTTTGTTTCTGTTCTGCCATCTAGAAAGCTCTTCAGAACCATAAAGGTTTGCACTTCCAAAATTAAAAATAATTTTTCCAGAACCAATAAGAATTTTGAAAGTCACCACTTAACCTTATGGTACTCTACACTTTATATTGTATTGGGGGGGGGGAAGCCCCCTGGAACTTTCGGTGCCCAACCCCCAGTTGCAGCCAGAATATTAGTATTAGAATTAGTATTAGAATATTATCTATCTGTAAATATACAAAAGAACAATTATTATTTATTGGAGTCAAAATCACAGAATTTTATAAATATGTAAATGTAAAATTAATTATTATTTAATTAAGTAAAAATCATGAAATGAGAATAAAATATTGACTCTCTTACCGATTGGAGCATTCTTGTTAAATTGAGATCCACTATGCTTGATGAGTATTTATAAAAGAATAAATAAACAGTTTTAACTGACATTCTTATAAACCACGACGCTCTTGATATTTTAGATTATAATTTAAAAACGGAATAAGAATCTGAAAAGCTGACAAAATCACATTAAAGTTCGATAAATTCTGAAAAGAATGATACCAAACATATATATGTAGGTTTTAAAATAAGCCCGATTTAAATCGTGGCATAAAAACATCACATAAAATCGTTGCACAAAATCTTTGCACTTTTAGGCTTAGGATTTTATACAGTATACATATATAATAAATATATATATATATATATATATATATATATATATATATATATATATATATATATATATATATATATATATATATATATATATATATATATATACAAACAAACCGGATTCCAAAAAAGTTGGGACACTATACAAATCGTGAATAAAACTGAATGCAATGATGTGGAGGTGCCAACTTCTAATATTTTATTCAGAATAGAACATAAATCACGGAACAAAAGTTTAAACTGAGAAAATGTATCATTTTAAGGGAAAAATATGTTGATTCAGAATTTCATGGTGTCAACAAATCCCAAAAAAGTTGGGACAAGGCCATTTTCACCACTGTGTGGCATCTCCCCTTCTTCTTACAACACTCAACAGACGTCTGGGGACCGAGGAGACCAGTTTCTCAAGTTTAGAAATAGGAATGCTCTCCCATTCTTGTCTAATACAGGCCTCTAACTGTTCAATCGTCTTGGGCCTTCTTTGTCGCACCTTCCTCTTTATGATGCGCCAAATGTTCTCTATAGGTGAAAGATCTGGACTGCAGACTGGCCATTTCAGTACCCGGATCCTTCTCCTACGCAGCCATGATGTTGTGATTGATGCAGAATGTGGTCTGGCATTATCTTGTTGAAAAATGCAGGGTCTTCCTGAAAGAGATGATGTCTGGATGGGAGCATATGTTGTTCTAGAACCTGAATATATTTTTCTGCATTGATGGTGCCTTTCCAGACATGCAAGCTGCCCATGCCACACGCACTCATGCAACCCCATACCATCAGAGATGCAGGCTTCTGAACTGAGCGTTGATAACAACTTGGGTTGTCCTTGTCCTCTTTGGTCCGGATGACATGGCGTCCCAGATTTCCAAAAGAACTTGAATCGTGACTCGTCTGACCACAGAACAGTCTTCCATTTTGCCACACTCCATTTTAAATGATCCCTGGCCCAGTGACAACGCCTGAGCTTGTGGATCTTGCTTAGAAATGGCTTCTTCTTTGCACTGTAGAGTTTCAGCTGGCAACGGTGGATGGCACGGTGGATTGTGTTCACTGACAATGGTTTCTGGAAGTATTCCTGAGCCCATTCTGTGATTTCCTTTACAGTAGCATTCCTGTTTGTGGTGCAGTGTCGTTTAAGGGCCCGGAGATCACGGGCATCCAGTATGGTTTTACGGCCTTGACCCTTACGCACAGAGATTGTTCCAGATTCTCTGAATCTTCGGATGATGTTATGCACAGTTGATGATGATAGATGCAAAGTCTTTGCAATTTTTCGCTGGGTAACACCTTTCTGATATTGCTCCACTATCTTTCTGCGCAACATTGTGGGAATTGGTGATCCTCTACCCATCTTGGCTTCTGAGAGACACTGCCACTCTGAGAAGCTCTTTTTATACCCAATCATGTTGCCAGTTGACCTAATTAGTGTTTATTGGTCTTCCAGCTCTTCGTTATGCTCAAATTTACTTTTTCCAGCCTCTTATTGCTACTTGTCCCAACTTTTTTGGGATTTGTTGACACCGTGAAATTTTGAATCAACATATTTTTCCTTTAAAATGATACATTTACTCGGATTAAACGTTTGATCTGTCATCTACGTTCTATTACAAATAAAATATTGACATTTGCCATCTCCACATCATTGCATTCAGTTTTTATTCACAATTTGTTTAGTGTCCCAACTTTTTTGGAATCCGGTTTGTATATATATATATACAGGTAGTCCACAGGTTACGGATATCCGATCTACGACTTATGAACGAGGCTGCAGCTGTGACGCATGCGCCTCATTAACTGCTGCTCCATCATCTTTGGCTGGAGGACACTGGACGTCGTGGCTGGAGGGGTGCATAGTGTCACTCGGGCGGCTCCCGCCGGCAATCGAGCGGTGACCCGTGGTCCATAGTCAGGGGCCATAGCTATTGCTCAGGTGTGCAGGATGGGGGCTTAATGGGGCGGTTCGCTGTCCGCCCACTACGCCGCTGCAGCTACTGCTCCTGACTGGACGCAGGCTGGATGGAGCGGTGGAGGGCATTTCACTCCCACCCACTACACACGGCTCCCCCTGCTTGTTTTCGGTGGGCAGCTGGTAATGCTGTAAGTGGTGACCCAGTTGTGGCTGAATGGAGGGCATTGAGGGTGAACAGGGAGGCGGGGGGAGCATTGTAGTGTGCATCGGGTGGCTGCCTGTTGAACGGGGGTGGTGGTGGTGGGCGATTCACTAAACGCCTTTGTTCACACCGTGGTTGTTCTCGGTGGGTGGACACACGCTGCAGGCTGTATACTGTAGTGGAGATGACTGTGTGGTGCGTGGGGGGTGAACCTCCACTCGCTACTCCCATTCATTCTCGATAGCAAGCCTGCTTGTACTATTACGTGCATAGCAGTAAGTTGTCTCTTGTCAGTACACCAGACATGCTGACAAGGGATGCCTGCCTGCTGTGATAGCGTGTACAGTGATGTGCAGAAGAGCTCATCTTAACCTTTTATCTTCACCCTTCAAAAATGTCTCTGAAACTCAAATCTGATGCAAGTGCTGCTGATACAGTAAAGAAGAGAAAAACCATCACCATTGAAAATAAAGTTGAAATAATAAAAAGGTCAGAGAGAGGTGAAACTCCATCATTCATTGGCAGAGCACTTGGTTACAGTCGGTCAACAATAGCATTTATTAAAATAATGTACCTGTTCTGACTTACATACAAATTCAACTTAAGTACAAACCTACAGTCCCTATCTCGTACGTAACCCGGGGACTGCCTGTATATATAGAGTAGATTCTTATTCACATAAACTTAAATGCTGAAATGTGTCAGCATTTCATGTCAGGCCTGCATTATTTTTATTTTTTGCATATGAGAAATATTCAAGTACAAATTTCATTGTACTGCTCTACATATGACAAAAAAGTCAGTGGCTGAAAACCTCCTATAACATCATCTACATGCGATATCTAACTATTCCTGAGGAAAATGAGAAGTGTCTTCTGGAGGAAAATTCTGGCCAGGAAGCTGGATGATTTCTAACATTAGTATAAAATAATTGTATCTCCTCACCCTTAAAGACTCACAGTCATTCAAAAAAATTGCTGAAAATTGACAGCGGATATCTCATGAGTTTGGTTATAAAGAAGAAGAAGCTGAGGCATTCATTTCCAAAGCTAACATTCATGAAGGGAAAAAAAAGCAAACAGGGAAAGCATTTCAAAGCACCCTGTCATTTGCAGAAAAGAAAATATGAAGATCATTCAGGACATTCATGGTAAAAACGAGCCACCTTTGTAATCACATCATTATGGAAGCATTGTTTTTGCCTAAGGCACTTAGAGCCAAGATATGCATGTCATTAAACTTGTATTGGAACATTCGCTCTCGGAATTCTACAAAAGTACACCATTACGAACAAACGTAACAGAAATAGACACTTAAATTTGGAGAACTGATATGCAGGGACCCCCCAAAATATGTCACATTAATCTAACTGTATTTTTACCTAAATAGTGTATGTGCTTGAAATTTTTTGTTGTCATTATTTAATTACTTTTACTGTAGATATCAGTTATTTTACTGCTCAGAAATTATAACAAAGAAGAAGGAATACTGAATGGCCCACAGAACTTGCCACACTTACTTAATAAAGCTATTGCCTCACAGACAAGGTAATTAATAGACAGGCTGGAATTAAAACTTAATGACCTGAGGCATTTGACGACTGAAATTTTGAAGATCTGGCATAAGAAAAATAGCCACTTAAAAATTATATATTAGGTTTTTCATTTCAAAGTGGTTGACTCAAGTGTTCTGAATAAATATGTGTTTAATCATGTTTAGTATTTTGCTCTTTGTATTTTTTTGTTTTTTACTATTTTCATCCAATAAATATATGTAAATGTGAACTTTTTTCAGTGCTGCTTCATGTTCTTAGAGAAGAGGAGGTCAAATGGTGTACTGGGCACAAATTGTTCTGTTTCTTCTTGTTCAAGTGTTACCTTAAAAGGCTGCCTGTAGGAACTGTAAACCTTAAAACTATGCTGCTCGAGAAGCTGTGTTGCTGCAAAGGGTTTTTCTACGGTCATGCTGTTCCTTCATGGATCCAATATCCTGTATAAAAATCATTGCCTGTGTGGGGTTTGTGAGAGATCTTATCCTGGTTTTCTGCTGCTTTTTGCTTAGAACCCTAAACATTTTGCCTGATAGCTGCTGGGACCAATGGCCTTGAATGAGTGAGTGCAGCTCTGTTATAGACTGACCCCAATGATGAGTGAAACGGGCACATTTCAGGGTGCTTACATTGTAGTGAAAGTAACAGTTTGAGTGCGGTGGAGAGGTGAAGAAGAGAGCGCAGGCAGGGTGGACTGAGTGGAGATTTAATTAAGAAGAGTTTCTGCAAGACTGAAAGGAAAGGTCTTTAAAGCACTAGTGAGACCAGCTATGTTGTATGGATTGGAGACATCGGCACTGACAAAAAGACAGGAGGCAGAGTTGGAAGTAGCGGAACTGAAGATGCTATGATTTTCACTCAAAGTAACAAGGGTAGACATCCATCCATCCATTGTCTAACCCGCTGAATCCGAATACAGGGTCACGGGGGTCTGCCGGAGCCAATCCCAGCCAACACAGGGCACAAGGCAGGAACCAATCCTGGGCAGGGTGCCAACCCACCGCAGGACACACACAAACACACCCACACACCAAGCACACACTAGGGCCAATTTAGAATCGCCAATCCACCTAACCTGCATGTCTTTGGATTGTGGGAGGAAACCGGAGCGCCCGGAGGAAACCAGGGTAGACAGACTTAGAAATAAATATATTAGAGGGACAGCACAGGTATGACAGTTTGGTGACCAAATGAGAGAGGCTAGATTGAGAAGGTTTGGGCACTTGCAGTGAAGACAATGAGGGGTACCTCGGAAAAAGATTGTTAAGGATGGAACCAAAAGACAAGAAGAAAAGAGCAAGGCCAAAAAAGCAGTTTAAAGATGTGGTGAGGGAGGACATCAAGGCAGTGGGTGTGTGGCAGAAAATGATGTAAAAGGCAGGGATAGATGGAGATGAATGAGCTACTGTGGCGACCCCTAAATGATAGCAACCAAAAGAAGAAGGAGAAGAAGTAGTAAAACTGACATAAAAATGCATTTCGTAGGCGATTCAGCAATTGTGAAACTCAAAACCCACTAAAGCATTTTTTTTTTTCAGGATTTCAAATGAGCCGTGTAGGTCAGAAACTAAGAACACTGCTCCCTAAAGTCTAAATAACACTTTCATGTTTATCTGTGGACTTTTTGTGGCTACAGAAAGCATGCAGAGTCAGATGTGCTTCAAACTCTCAATATGGTGTAGACTAGTTAATCCCTTGGACATGTTGGGATTTTACCAGTTGTATTGAAAGAAATGAAAGATGTCATATATAAACCCTTATTAGGCTTATTTCAGCAGTCAATTCAGAAAGGAGAAGTACCTGAGGACTGGAAAGCTGCAAATGTGACTCCAGTCTTCAAGAAGGGAGGACAAAAATGGATCTTGGCAATTCCAGACTAATAAGTGTTACTTCTGTGCCATGTAATTTATGGAAACTATAATGAAAAAATGTGAAAATTACTTCACCAAAAATAATACACTAAATCGGTGGTTCTCAACCTGTGGGGCGCGAAGTAACAAAAAAGGGGGTGTCGAAGATGTGAAAAAAAGAACAAGAATCGAAAATATGAAAAATACATCTATTGAAACCAAAACAAATTAACTTAAACTACATTCTGATACTAGAAAAATAAATATCGAGTTAGATAAATGTTAAGTAGGTATAATAAAACTTGTAGCTGTGTATCGGAAGCAAAAAATATAGGAATACATTTTATTAGGGTTTCAAAAAAACGTTAGGGGGGCGCGATTAAAACTGTTATAAAAACTCGGGTTGCAAATACTTAAAGGTTGAGAAATGCTGCACTAAATAGCAAGCAGCATGGGTTTATGAGGGGATGTTTCAGCCAAACCAATCTTTTTTGAAGAAGCAACCAGAATAGTTGACAAAAACAAAGCATACAACATCATATACTTAAACTTTCAACAAGCCTTTGATAAAGTCCTACACCAAAGATTAATTCTGAAACTAAAAGCTGTAGGCCTTAAAGGTAACATACAAAACTGGATTTCTAGTTGGTTAACCAGCAGCAGACGAAGAGTATAGACAAGAGGAGAGTCATCAGTGGAGTCCCTCATAGGTCTGTCTTTGCACCATTACTTTTTCAGATTTATATTAATGACATTGATTCTGGGATAGTTGGCATACTTGTGAAATTTGCAGATAACAATAAAATTGTGTAAGATGGCAGACACTGAGGAGGCAAAAAAAAAAGAATTCAAAAAGACCTGGACAATCTTCAGAACTGAGCAAACATTTGGAAAATGCAGTTTAATGTAGAAAATTGCTACATCTGGGCAAAAGGAACCTCAATTATAAATACAAGATGGGGGACAGTGAGCTACAGGAAGCAACCTCTAACTGGCACTCTTTCCTGATGCAATTTTTCAAAATTAAGTGTGTGAAAAGTGGTGAGTATGCTGAGGCCACTGCTCTTTTTAAAATACGTGAATGATCTTGATAACTACATATAAAGCTGATTGCCTTTGTTTAAAGGTGATACTATATATACTAGGTGGAATGGCAGATAATCTAGAATCAGCCAAATTATTGAAGGGGGAACCTAGGCAGGTTGGGGATGAATTCTGCCAGATGAAATGTAAAGTACTACACATAGGCAGTAAAATTGTTAGATTTATATAGACAATTGAAGGTTTAAAATGTAAAAATACACCTTATGAGAAGATTTAACTTGTCACCGTCTACATCAGACATTACACTGAATCCATAGTGTGTGATGTGTGAAGAACAAGTCAAGGAATTAACTGATCATTGAAGCCTCACCTGGAGTACTATGAAAAGTTTTGACCTCTGCATCACAAAAAAGACAGCATTAGAGAAAGGCCAGAGGAGAGAAACTAGGCTGATTTCAGGATGGAGAGGTATGATTAATGAGGAAAGACTGAAGGAACCAAGCCTTTTCAGTTTATGCAAAGAGAGCATCAGAGGTGACATAATTGAAGTGTTTAAATTATGAAGGGAATGAGTACCATGCATACTATACATCCTGGCTATTACTTCAAAGTGAGCTCAACAAAGATACAAGGATAAAATATTTGTTAAGGATAAATTCCACGTAGAGAACCACAAGAACATGGAATGAGATCAACTACTGTGGTAGATAAATAGTACTTTGGGGGCCTTCAATTCTTGACTTTATGTTATTTTAGAGAAATAAGGGGAATAGGATTGACAGAGTTGTTGGGATGAATGGACTGTTCTCCTCAAAAATGTTCTAATGTTTAAATACTCCAAATACGCCCGCTGTTGCCTGCATTGGTTCTGTTCCCAACTCCTCAAGAAAGCCTGAAATGGATTCATCTGGTTTGAGAACATCATGCCATAAAATGTCTGAATTATCATAAAAATGTGGATAAAACAGGCAGTCATTTTGTTCTACCAGGGCTTCATAACCTCATCAGCTTTCATTGCACTGATTCACAGTAAAAGATAGATTCTAACATTTCAAAATATAGAAGTACTGTGTTGCCTTGGCTAATTATAGCCCTACTATTCTCAACAGGGAGCAATGCCAGTAAGAAAAAGCTGATTTGCTTCTTTTGAACATTTACTCGTCGCCATGAATAGTCATTTGGCTGGTGCAGCCTACTGGGCTGGATCTCTCTAAACAACATATGTATGGATCTGAAACGAACAATTATTGGCAACAGTAACTTGCTAGTAGCAAACAAAAACATTCTTGACATTCAGCTGTCGTCCTGTTTGTTTGCTTTTCTTATTCTTTTGTTGCAAATGTGTGGTTATCCTCAATAACTGAAGGAGCCTGGGGAGTCTTTTGTAGCACCGTTGAGCTAGCGGAGCAGCCTGTGACAGGACCGTTTGTTGACTGGGAGGCTCCTGCATGCTATGTTATTGTAAGACATTTTATAGTTGATAGGTGGCAATCAACTCCAGCAGGTTTTAACTAACAGGTCTATTGAATAAATTCACTATTTTAATCAGATGGCTTTTTAAAGCTATTAGGATCTTCACTTCAGCTACATTCATTTGTAGTTCCCATGACCCTTTAAGTTTCATAAAGGATTCTTGGTTTCTTTCTTCAATGCAGTTAATTTTCATTTCCAGTAATGTCCACAAGTACACGATTTGATAGATAAATTGAAAGAATTCTGGGTAAAACTTCAGATGCTATAAGGACTTGGTATAGTCCATCTATTATTCAAATTCATGCAAATGTAACTCAACGTGTCTGTTTAGGTCTTATTATACAGCAGTAATTATCTAATGGATGTGATAAAGAAGCCAAAATTGTAAAGTGTTACTTTAGCTCTGCTTGAACAACTTTATTAATGTCTGACACTATTGGAGATCTAGATGAGGAAACCAAGAACAAGTCTAAATAAGGACCTGCTGTGGAATGACACTCTGTCCAGGATTGTTTGCTGTCTTGCCATCATTGCATTCAGGATAAATTCTAACCCACCCATTGTTGTGTTTCAACTGTGGCGTGGTGTTCCCTGGCTTAGTGGTGATAAAACAGTGTCTCACATAGGGTTTGTATTGTTTTAGTTTCATTATGAAGAATGGATATTTACAGTTTTCTAACTGTTTTATTTGCTTTGACAAATTCAGCACGTTCGTTTGTTTACAGGACAAGAGGCATGTGTCACAGGACCATGATTGTTGCAGTAATAACGTTATACTGTAAATATGATGGTGGTTCCAGTGAAACTCCGGGTCTGCACTGTGCTTCTCAGTGCGTCCAGGGGCCTCTTGAACTCATAACTGTCAGTAGTCGTTGACCAAGATGAAATGTGCAAATGACGCCACACACAGTCAGCAAGGGGTTGGTGCAAATGTGAGTAGGTGCTTTTATTAAAAACTAAACAGTGTCCCAAGAAGTGCACTGCAAAAGATCTTCAATAAATAATCCATGAAAGCAAAGTGAAACACGTAGGTTAAAAACAAGCAGTACATATTTCCATTAAATCAAGTTTGTAGTGGAGCTTAAAAACCAATATATAAACCAATAAAAAATGAGGTTAAAACCCCAGGCAGTTTTCTCTACTTAAAACGGTCACAAACCTAAATGCCTCTCTCTGAAATTTGGTGTCTTCTCAGCCTATCCCAAACAGAACTTTTAAGGAGAAACCCGCCAACAGGTGCAATCATCCACTAAATTTCGGGTTTGGGATCTAACTGCCAGTCTGTCGGCATCTGTAGGACTCCAATCTGAACCTTAATCACGTCTACCTCAGCCATTTCATTGCCATCTGAAAGGGAGACACTGCACAACAAGGCCATTCCTGCTCCCCTTTGTCGCTTTAAGGAGTGCCCCCTCTCCAGCCCCATACTCCTGACCACCTGCCTCCGCTCTTAACCACATGGGCTCCTCACCAGTCCTGCCTCTTTCTCCTCCCATAACCTCATATGCTCTTTCTCTTGTTGATCTGATGATCCTTCTTGTATTTGATCTGGGCTGATGATCCTTCTTGTTTTCCTGATTGCGTTCCGATGCAGTCCTCCATCTGCTCTGATACACTCACATTTGCACGTGAATACACGATCATCCACGCAACTCAATCAACTCCAGAGTGGCATCTGAATGTAAACTCTGGTGACCCCCCAGGCAGACATGCGGTCCTGTCCCACCCTCCGGAAATAACCCTCTATCTGCCCGAGCCAAGTGTTATGTGGGCGTCCTCTTGGCCTGGTCCAGCCACTCAGGTCCTCAACAATGAGGATCCTATGAGCTGGATCACCCTTGGGGATTCATGTCACATGGCAGTAGTGCCATAACTGAAGCTTCCTCACAATGCAGGTAATGTGCCTCATTCGGGACTCCATGAGCAACTGCTCATTCAACACAAAGTCAAACCAGCGGTACCCAAGGATTCTCTGAAGAGACACAATACCAAAGGAGTCCAGTCTTCATCTCAGTTCACTGGAGAGCGTCCATGTCTCACAACCATATAGCAAAACAGGAAGCACCAGGGCTCTAAAGACTTGGACCTTTGTCCTTTTGCACAGATATTGGGAGTACCACACACCCCTTTCCAGCAACCTCATGCTTTCCCAATGTGTCTATTGACTTCATTGGAAGAGTCATTAAAGTCACTGCCGAGGTCAATAAACCTCTTGATAACGTTGACACTCTCTCCGCAGATGGACACACTGCCAATGGCTGTGCCCAACAGGTTATTAAAGGCCTCTTGTTGTAAATTTTATTTGTGTGCTACTTTAATTCCAGGTGGCACGGTGGCGCAGTGGTAGCACTGCTGCCTTGCAGTTAGGAGACCCGGGTTCACTTCCTGGGTCCTCCCTGCATGGAGTTTGCATGTTCTCCTCGTGTCTGCATGGGTTTCCTCCCACACTCCAAAGACATGCAGGTTAGGTGCATTGGTGATCCTAAATTGTATCTAGTGTGTGTCCTGTGGTGGGCTTGCGCCCTGTCTGAGATTTGCTCCTGCCTTGCACCCTGTGTTGACTGGGATTGGCTCCAGCAGACCGTTGTGACCTTGTGTTATAATATATAGTGGTTTGAACAATGACTGACTTTAATTCCTTGTGTGATAGACAGAGTCTGATATTTGAATTCAGCATTAATAACAGTGTAAGATACACTTATCAAAAACTACTGAAACAAATTTTAATACTCTTTAAAAATAATGTCATATTAAAATTAATATGTGGACTTGATACTTACTGCCGCTGCCTCTCTGATCCAGAGGGGTTCTCAAAGTGTTTATGTGGTTTTCTCCACAAACCCAGTGTACCCTTGGTTTTCAATATAGAAAAGCCATGAATTTTAGGTGAATTTATTATCCTAAATTGATGTTTCAGTTTAGTTTAGTTGTTTATGTGAAAGCTTGGATTTGACTATAAATTTACTTCATATGACTTCATATATCCGTTATACCTGTGGATTTGGAACTCTGTAACAGGAGTTTGGCTCTTAAAACTTTTAAACATTAGCAAATATTTACAGAAAATAATTAGAAAAATATTTTCTGTTATGTTCTTTTACATGTGGTTGTCTCCTTTGTTCAAGCTCAGTGCATTAGAACTGTTTACAGATCTTTGTAACAGTCGGAGCACAGGCAAGTTAAGTGACTTGCTGGGTCACAGGCGTGAACTGAACCGGCAACTTTGGGGCTTAAGTGCCTTAGCCAGTATACAACACAGCCTGCCATACATAATTAATTCATTTAATTTACTACTAAGTGCTTACAATTCTGGAATATTGTCCAATTACAGTATGTGCTGAGAGCTTATATCAATTTGAAGAAATGCACTGCGTTAACAACATTATTATTTGGGTGACATGCTCAAGATGATATCCAAGGTTAAAATTGATTTTAACAGTTAAAGCAGAATCAAGCCAAGTTACTTGCTCGTCATCACAAAAAAAAACTTCTCTTTTCAATCAAATGCAGGTAGATTCTTCTGCCTGTGTGCTAACATATGTGATTCCAGATCATCAGCTTTATTCAAAAATAAGACTATTGAAAAACAGATGTGCGGAAAAACCTGCAAATTAATGGAAAAATGAGATAAAGCTTAGCGTGCCTGTTTTAATTCCAAATCATTCTAAAGAAACAGACAAACACCTGTAGTATCGTTAATGTGATTTTTCACAGGGATTTCCCACAATATGACATTGACTGCTTTAATCGTATCAGTTCTGCCTGTTCTACTGCAATATTGACTTTTTTTTTTATCAGCAGCAGTTTTATTTTATTCATGTGACTGAGAAAATGAGATAAACAACGCCGCTTTTGCTTTTTGTTGGTTTCGTCTGGATGTTCAGAAAAGGGCAAAACATGTCCTATAATATCTAACAGTGAACTACTGTGTTGTGTCTTTGGTATATCAGTACGGCAACAGAGGCGTCACTTCATGGCCTTCATTCTTCTAACCTGTTAATATAAATCTATGAAAAAGTGTGCTAACAACAGTTTCTGGAATGTTGGAATAAAAAATTACTTATAGATGTATCTATGAAAGTGACTAGAGAAAGTCACTGAGAACTACAGGCTGGGCCAGATGTCTATATTTCACCATAAAATATTGGACTGGAATCTCCTGTTTATGGCCGACACAGAAATTGAGTTAACTTGTGTCTTGACAGAATTTGTTTTCTGATGTACACACGCTGGTCTGGTTTTGATTGATAAATTTCACACTGGTCTGTTTTTGGTTGATAAAGTGCACATATGCATCATAAGAGAAGACAACAGCTATAAACACCTCATTCTCACAAACCATGTCTCCATACTGATAGTAGATTTAAACAATATGGGGCAAGGAAGTGCTTAAGGTAGATGTGTCATCCCATACATGCACCTGTTGCGATCCAATGTCTGTCTGTCCCCATGAAACAACTTGAAACCCCGTGGACCAATTTTGTTGAGATATGACAAACTTACTCTTCAAGAAAACTGGTCAAGACAGTAGGACAGTTACATTTTCTTTCAGGTATCTTAATCAGATAGCACTGTACATTTTTCAAAATTTCCCGTTAAAAAGCATTTGCGAATTTGCAAGCTCGTCTATCTTGAAACAGAGAAGTGTTTCATGTGACTTCAACTACAAATTCGTTTACAGTTTTAATTTTACCCTGACAGCGATTACACCAACTTGTACATTTTGTATGTTTTCCTCTTTTTCACCATCAAAAGCTGCTACTGATGGCAAACAGATCGCCAATGCAAATTAATGAAACACCAGAAGACTGCATGCGCAAGAAGGATATTGCTGTTACTGTTTGTTTGAGTACATACAGGATGGCAAGCCTCCATTGGAAAGTTGAGATGGGTGTGCACAGGGAACCTTTATATGAGCAAGTTGTTTCTGCTTAATGAAGTCCTCCCAGTGGTCTGAGTGAAAAAAACAGATGAGTAAAAGTACACCAGCTTCTCATTCTTCCAGACGCTTTAAGTTGTAACATGGAAGTTTGATTTTCTTTACCATAAAAGTATACTATGCAAGCACAGAATACAAACGGTTATCTAGATACCAATGAAGTACCCTCTGGTGTATAATCAGCTGTGCACAAAGCAAATAAACTTCCATCCATCCATTTTCTAACCCGCTGAATCCAAATACAGGGTCACGGGGGTCTGCTGGAGCCAATCCCAGCCAACACAGGGCACAAGGCAGGAACCAATCCTGGACAGGGTGCCAACCTACCGCAGGCAAATAAACACGTATTCAATATTCATCCAACATCACAGCTCCGTTACCTGCAGATTATAATAATTCAGTTTCACTGACACAAAGATTAACTAGGTTGACAAGTTGTCCTGTGTTGTATGCAATTCAGTTCCCCCCGTCACACGCTGGCAAAAATGTCAAACTTCAAAATCATTGACATTTCACGATCAGGGTTTAAACAGAAATCAATACTGGACCACACCTTTCTTTGTGAATCACTGGGGACTGATGTGAATCCAACACCTGTTACAGTGATAGTGCTGATTTTTAATATCAAAATGTCACGTTTTTAAAAGGCCGCCCATCTAATAAAATATTGCCCTACCCACACAAGCATCCTCACAATATACTTAGAAGTGTGTATACAAAAGCCCAAGGGGCATAAACCTCATAACAATATGGTCAAAACTCCAATAGGGAGAGATTCATTAAGGAGCTGAGAAAAAGAGACAGTGTTTACACCTCAAGCAATGTGTGAAAGCCTATATATTCATTTCCAAAAGTGTTTTTCATTTTTCCTATGCCCTAATCCCTCTCTGATGATGATGAGATAAAGCAGCCGTAAATCAAATATGAATGGTTTTTGTTATGGACGTACATGCTACATAGGTGTCCTAGTTGTGGCACTTCGATGGTGAATTTATAGCTTGACCAGTCCCATTCATCTGTAATCCATAATGTTCTGTCACTGTAATAAAGTTTGCCTTTCACTTCTTTTATTCCTTAAAATTTGTCACAACTGAATAGTTTTGCAAGTCCCATTTAATTAAATTACAACGACCAAACACACTCAAGCTTAGAAGGAATTAATTACAATAGGTTTTCTGTTATATTAATTGCCAATTGCTAATTGTCACTGTGTGTGAATACAAGGATGTGTGTGTGTGTGTGTGTGTGTGTGTATGTGTGTGTGAGTGACAGTGGTCCTTCTGATGGAGTGGAGTCCTGTCCAAGACTGTTTTTAGCCTTTTGCCCAGTCCAGGTGAGATAGTCTTTGGCCCCACAACCCTGAAATGAACTGAGAAAGTTACAGAACTGATCCTACTGAACTCAGTGCCTGAATGGGCATCAAACGCACCTGAATGTTACATCAGTCAGTCTACGTGACCATCATCATCAAGACCTTCCGTGAGAACCCTAAAACCAAAGAGGACTGTTTCATTTAGGTTAGGTAGAATGCCCAGAGGGGACTGGTCAGGGGGTCTCATTGTCTGGAATCCCTACAGATTTTATTTTTTTCTCCAGCTGTCTGGAGTTTTTTTTTTGTTTTGTTTTTTCTGTCCACCCTGGCCATTGGACCTTGCTCTTATTCTATGTTAATTAATGTTGACTTATTTTATTTTCTTACTGTGTCTTTTATTTTTCTATTCTTCATTATGTAAACCACTTTGAGCTACTTTTTGTATGAAAATGTGCTATAGAAATAAATGTTGTTGTTGTTGTCATCCGTATATTTTCTAACTTGCTTACCTTTGTTGAAATTAACAACATTTATTTATATATCACGTAAAAATATATATAGCTACAAAAGATGTAGCTCAAAGTGCTTTACAGGATGAAGGAAGAGAAAAAAACAAAATATAAAAATAAAATTTATTACTAATAATACTAATCAACATAGAATAAAAGTAAGGTCCGATGGCCAGGGAGGACAGAAAAAAATACTCCAGACGGCTGGAGAAAAAAAAAATCTGCAGGGGTTTCAGGCTACAAGACTGCAGAAACCACCTTTAGGCACTCAACTTAACATAATTGATTTCAATGTCAATAATTGAAACCATGGTAGCCAAAATATGTAAGCATTAAATGGTAAAAGCTATACCTGGTGAATTTCTTTTTACATGTTTATCAAACTGTGTGATGAAACAGCCGCACCGTCTTTTTAATTCAAGTTTGGAGTCAGGAGTCCAGTGGCATGACAACAGACGATTATTAAATATGTTGCTTCTTCAGTATCAGTTCGGTGTAATTAACTGATATGCCGTAGGCTATTAATTACGGCAGGTACAAGATGTTAGAAACAACATGGAACGTTAGTGGGAGTTCACAATAAATGCGTAATTAAAACAACATACTGTTTAGCCAAGAAAGACATTAATGAATATGCCTCCTTTAAAAATATCTCATCTGGTTCAACAGTCAGTCAGTCATTTTTCAACCCACTATATCCTAACACTGGGGTCTGCTGGAGTTAATCCCAGCCAGCACATGAACAAATCCCAGGCAGGGTGTCAGCCCACCGCAGGGCACACACACACACTAAGGACAATTTAGGATCGCCAATGCACCCAACCTGCATGTCTTTGGACTGTGGGAGGAAACCGGAGCACCCGGAGGAATCCCACGCAGACACAGGGAGGACCTGGGAAGCGAACCCAAGTCTCCCACCTGCGAGGCAGCAGCGCTCCCACTGTGCCACCATGTTGTGCCTACCATTATATTATGGCCTTTCCTGTATTTTCTGGGGGGTGGTGCAGTGGTTTTTACTACTACCTCATGGATCCAGCATCCTAGGTTGAATCCTGCACCCAGTTGTTGCCCATGTTTTTTCTCTGAAAAGCACATCTATAAAGCAATGCCGGTTATATTAATATTTTGTATTCCAAATATGCCCTGTGCGAGAGCTGGTGCATCAATAAGTTGGTTATGAAATGTATTCCATCCCTTGATGCACTCACTGGTGGCGGCATAGGCTCAGACTCCTCCACAACCTTTGAAATGAATTAAGCAGGTTATGAGAATGTTACTTATTTTCTCGGATGTACAGCAGTTAAAGTGGAGTCCTGGGTTTGGACACATTCTGTGTGATATTTATATGCTCTGTCACTGTTAGTTTTCGCCTCATTTCCCTTCTTTTCTTCCACAGATACTTGAGGGTTACATGGATGGGTAACTTTAAATTGATCCTATATAAGTGAATTGGTGTACAGTGGATTCAGAAAGTATCCAGACCCCTCCATTTTCTGCACACATTGTGTTGTAGATTTAATTTTAAATGGATGAATGTACCCTTTTGCCAATCAGACTATGCTCACTTACCCTTAATGACAGAGTGAAGTCTTGTTTTTGAGAAACTTTTGCAAATTTATTAAAAATTGAAATCTCTCATTCATGTTGCTATCAGTCAGATTCTTAATTCAGTTCCTTGTAAAAGCCTGTTTGGCAGCAGATACTTCCTTTAGTCTTCTTGCTTGCGACTCACGGCTTTGGCGCACCGCAAGTGTTTCCGAGTATAGCATAAAAGGAACTGCTTGCCACAACTCCGGGGACAAGGAGGAGAATGAAGCTTGCTGGGAGGAGCAGAGGAGGCAGAGAGAGTGAGAAGACAACGAAAGTGTTACAGAGCATTGCTGTGTGCTTATACTGTATGGTGGTTCTGGCATAGGAAACGATTCCGTAAAGAGTTTCCCACTCTTGTTTGTGGCAGACTTGTGTCCAGAGGCAGTGCGTATCGGGTGTTTGGGGATCGGGAGAGCCCCCTGGTGGCCACACCAATCTATCATTAATACCCGATTTTTGGAGTGCTGCTGAGATGGTTGCCCCACCTCAGTAGAGGACTCTTAAAGCTCTGTTAGGCCCTTCTTCCCCGGTTACTCAATTTGGTCAGACAGGCAAATGTAGGATAACACTCAAAAATTTTGAAATTGTTTTATCCCCTTGCCCTGATTTATGCTTCCCCACAATCTGATTGTGGATGTCTAAAGAGAGTTCCTTGGACTTAATGGCCCGGTTTTTGGTCTGACATGCAGTGTGAATTGTGGGGCCCTCTATACACAGGTGTGTGCTTTTCTAAACGATGTCCAATCAATTCAGTTTGCCACAGGTGGACCCCAATCACATTTTGGACACATCTCAAGGAGAATTAAAGAATCAGGACACACCTGACCATAATATGGAATGCCTCACCAAAGGGCCCGACTACTGATATGAAAGAGAGATTTTCAGTTTTTAATACTTATTAAATTTGAAAACATTTCTGCAAGCATGTTTCCACTTTGTCATTATGGTTTCTTAAGTTTAGAACTAGATAGATTTTCCAGTTTTGCCTATTTAAAATAAATCTACAACACAATAAAGTACAGAAAGTGAAGGGGTCTGATTACTTTCTCAATCCACTGTGTAGATACAGACAGAAAGATAGAACTTTATTAGTCCCCACAGGTGAAATTTGACTTTTTACACCAGTGCTTTAAATAAATACATAAATAGTTGGATAAATAAATGTAACACGTACACATGACAGGGTCTGAACACACACCAGAATTACTAAAAAGAAAGACAACTTCTGACTCGACAGTGCCAGTCCCAGTGAGGCATTATACAACAACATTTATTTCTATTGCACATTTTCATACAAACAGTAGCTCAAAGTGCTTTACATAATAAAGAATAGAAAAATAAAAGACACAATAAGAAAACAAAATAAATCAACACTAATTAACATCAAATAAGAGTTAGGTCCAATGGCCAGGGGGGACAGAAAAAACAAAAAAAAAAACTCCAGACGGCTGGAGAAAAAAATAAAATCTGTAGGGATTCCAGACCATGAGACCGCCCAGTCCCTTCTGGGCAAAACTAGGCGTACAGGCGTATTACTGTTGATATAAAGGTCACTTTTCTTGAAAACCCCTACTGAGTGATTTGTTGGCTGAAAGTCCTCAGTGTTAGTGCATCAGAGAGTGGATGTGCAGCATTTTTCATATTGTCATCCATCCATCCATCCATTTTCTAACCCCCTGAATCCGAAGACAGGGTCACGGGGGTCCGCTGGAGCCAATCCCAGCCAACACAGGGCAGTTCTGTTTTGTTTTAATTCTCTCCTTTGCTAAGGGAGTCCATTAACTGAGAGTGTATGTGTGTGAGTGTGCCCTGCATTGTACTGGCAGCCCTGGAATACCACTGGCATATAGCTCAGTCCTCACAACCCAGATTTAAGAGGGTTTAAAAATGGATGGACTTATTTTCACTTCTTAATATGTCACCATGAAAAGTTATGTATCCGTTATAGCAGTGTGCATTCAAGGTCGAGCTGTTATACCCTGTCTCATGATAAGAATTAGGGAGATGGCAAAAGATTTATCATTTTAACTTAGTTTCTCTTTTTTATAGTACCATTGAGAAATATTTAACACTTAACAAAAAGAACAATAAGAAATTCAAAAAAGTAAAAACTTCAACTTAAATGGCACATCACTTAGCAGAAGCACTTTGGCTGCTCCACAGAAAAAGCCTGGTAAGAAAAGCCAGGCAGTAAAACCCTGAGGTACACAACACTTGACTGAGCTAAATAGTTCATAAGAAAAAAGTCATGCACACTATTAATTATGTCCATAATCAAGCAAACATACTTTGTGCATAATTATTTCCACTGCAGTGTCATCTCATTTGTTACATATGCAGTGTTCACAAATTATACGGTACTATATGTCCTTTGCAGTAAGCTGGGAATTGATAAGAGCTCATTTTGCAAGTCTTCAAACATATTTCATCAATGTGAGGTAACATTTAAATGAAATGCTGCATTTTGTTTGAGGAGTCTAAAGGATAAATGAAGACTTCCCTCTAGTGGTACAAATCACATTACAGATGTATTTACAGCAATAAAGAATTCAAATGAAAGTGTTGCAGACACGCTACTCTTAATGGTGTAGTTTGAACCATTTCACAAATTATTTCTTCATAGTGGAAAAAGCGTGAAAAGCAAAAAGAAACACAAAATTGCTTTTAACATTTTTACTTTCTCTTCAGAGAACTGTGCATTGTATTCTGAGTATTAAGCTTATGTTTTGTTCATGCTACTAAACTGTTGTGCTCAGTAATGCATTTTAGTTTTTAGTCAATGTTTTGTATAAAGTGAGGCACCACAAGCTAGAGATCCTCTGCACTCGTACAATACAGCAAGACATATGATCTTGAACTTTGACAAACATAAAGAGACATTCTTATCAACAGATACTGCGTGAAGAAAACCTGAAGAGGCAATGCATGAGACGCATGTAACAGTTATCTGCTAAACACACACACACAAAAAGAAGAGAAAACACATAAATACAAAACATGAAATCAAGAATGGTGTGATGTGCATCAGTTAACATACGTTGCTCTTCCCAAAGCAGAAGCTCAGGCTGTACAATCAGCCATTTTCTACACTTGCTTATATATTTAAAGGATTGCAGTGATCTGGTGTTTCTCCTTATAGGAAGCTGGAATTTAATTTTCTTGTTCCATTTAAAATATAAATTTAATAATTGGCTATGCTCTAGTATTCCAGTGAACGTTAAGTTAGTTTTTAATGCAAGCTTTGGGGTTGTCTTCTACACAACTTGTGCACTGCAGAATGAGAGAGAGTTTCATGTTATCATTAATCTAGATTCTTTATTATCATATTCTCTTACTGACAATATCAGTTATTCCAATTACACCTTTCCACAATATTAAAGACAGCTTTTTTGGAAACTGTATTTTTTTTTCTATGTGTACAGTGAGAATATATAAAAAAAACAGCCTTTTAATTCACTTTTTTTCCATTGTGATGGAAGGCAAGGGCAAGGATGCGCTGGATGATCAGTTACCCGGCCCAGATAGTAAAGAGTTCTGAAGCAGCCAAGTGTATCCTAGGAATTAAGGACATGTCCTACTCTGACCAACGCAGAGAATTAAACCTCTTTAGTCTCGAGCAGAGGAGACTTCATGGGGACCTAATCCAGATTTTAAATTCTCAAAGGCATTGATAAAGGTCATCCAGAAGATTTCTTTTGACTAATTACCGATTCACCTATTCAGGGACACCAATGGAAATTAAGAGGAAAAAGGTTGAATATCAATTGAGGAAAGTTGTGCTCAGACTATATAATGCACTAGTGAGACTGCGTCTGGAGTATTGTGTGCAGATCTGGTCACCATGCTACCAAAAAGACAGCAGCACTTGAAGCTCTGCTGAGGAGAGCAACCAAGTCCAACCTAGTACTTAAGGACATGTCCTACACTGACAGACTCAGAGAATTAAACCTGTTTAGTCACGAGCAGTGTTCTCTCTCAGCAAGATAAGGAGGGATTTTATGAAAAACACCAGGAGATAGTGACAAGGTCAAAATAACAAGCAGGGCTCAAAATGTCAAAAAGTCTAGCCAACCTTTCATAATCATAATCACTAACCAAAAATCAAAATTCATAATGGATGGCAGGCATCGCTAGTGTTCCCTTCTTCAGTCAGTATGACACAATGGAAGGACGGAGGGATGCTGTCTCAAAGGCACCGTTTCCTTCCCCAATATAGCAGTTGGCAATGCCCCTCTGTTAAAACTCTCGTGTGCCCACCTGCAATGGGCAGCCTTGCTAGGTTACTTGGGGGCCGCTTTGAGAGGACTTTTCTACTTCAAGAAAGGTTCCATCTGATCCAGATGTGCTTTCCGAGTGGAGTGCAAGGTTTCCGTTGAATTTACGTTTAGATTAAATTTTTCTTGAGCTTTCCTGAAGCATTTAAACTCAGGGCCAGAATACTTATATGAATAAGAGTTTTCAGTTTTGATTTTTAACCAATTTAAAATCAAACCATTCTGAAAACATGCTTTCACTTTGTCATTAGTGGTTATTGAGTGAATACGTATTTTCAAAAATGGCAAATATATCAATTTAAAATTAAACCTATTACACAGTGTGCAGAAAGTAAAGAGTTCTGAATACGTATTCAAGCTATACAGTTATACAGAAAATATGCTTGGGTCAGTTTAGAATTGCTGGAAAAGTGCACTGTTGGTTCACCTCAGGACTGTTAGAGATTCGACAATTCAGCTTTGCTTGGACTCGTCATTAATTGTGGATGAAGTGGTAGGCCTTCTACACTCTGCATTCTCCCAAGGTGCCGATTCCGCAAAGAATGACTCCTGGGTTTCAGTCAGGTAGAAGCCTAAAATATCAAACTAGTCATTGGCAGTTCATCTATTAAAGCTAAAAGGTCATCAGTGCTCCAGAATTTAACTCTTGCCAAGTTTAATCGAAAGTTAGTTTCAGTAAAATACTCCCTGGTGTATATGTTTCAGATAGCGATATTAAATTTATTTCCTTTACCATTTATTAATTTTTACCGCAGTTATTCACACAGGCACTGAAAATATTCATTATAAAGAATCTGATGAATTCAAGGGGAGCTTTATATTATTGCATTTGTCGAGTGCTGTATGTTTGCAGTCTGTTAATTTTGCATTTTAATTACTCTCTTCATTGGTTGACCTTTTGTGTTTGTTCTTGCAGACAGTGCTCTGCAAATGATGCTTTATTAAAATTAAATTGTTTCCATTGTAAAATGTCTCCGTTTTTAACTGCATAATTGACCTGAAGGTATGCAAAGCATTTTTATTTAATAAAATAGGATTGTGCTTTAACATGGTGGCTCTGTGGTTAGCACTGCTTCCTCACTGATCCAGTGGCCTGGGTTTAAATCCTGAACCAAATCATCATCCATGCATGGCTTGCATGTTCTCCCAAGACTGCATCGGTGAGCCTCTGCCTTTTCACTCATATTCAAAAAATGTGCAGATTCTGTTAAAATAATAATAATAATAATACATTTTGTTTGTATTGCACTTCATATTTTAGCAGTCTCAAAAGTGCTACCGAGTTAAAAATAAGAGATGAGTTTTTAGGTTTCGTTTAAAAACATCAGTCGACTGTGGGGCTCTCAGGTAATCAGGGCGGGCATTCCAAAGCTTCGGCGCCACAGCTGAAAAAGCCCTATCACTCATGCTACTGAGCTTAGTTCTGGGGACTTGGAGGGTGTCTATGTGTACAGAGTGGAGGGTACGTGAGGAAATATAAGGAGTGAGAAGTTCCTGTAGGTAAAGAGGGGCATGTCCATAAATGCACTGATGGGTGAGAAGAGAGACCTTGTACTCTATTCTGAGCTGAACAGGGAGCCAATGAAGAGTTTTCAGGATGGGGGTGATGAGATCGTGCTTTCGCACCCTCATCAGGATCCTGACAGCGCTGTTCTGAATATACTGAAGTCTCTGGATACTCTTACCAGGAATCCTGATGAGGAGCACATTACAGTAATCCAGCCTGGAAGAGACAAAGGCATGGATGAGCTTCTCTGCATCTACCAGGGTGAGGGTTGGGCGTAGTTTGGCGATGTTCTTGAGGAGGTAAAAAGATGATTTACATATGTGTGTGATGTGGGTGTCAAAGGTGAGCTGTGAGTCCATTATAACACCCAAATTGGTAACAGATGTGAAAAGAGGGATATTTTGACCAGAGAAAGTGATACTGGTGATAGTAGAAGAACGGAGATGGTGAGGTGTACAAACTAAGATGGCTTCTGTTTTTGATCTGTTCAGCTGAAGGAAGTTGAGCCTCATCCAAGCCTCTATCTCCTCCAGACAGGTAGTCAGTGTAGATATTGGCGGAGGAGCAATAGAGGAGGTTGGGGTTGTCCTGAGGTAAAGCTGAGTGTCATCGGCATACCAATGGAAAGATAAACCATGTCTGCTAATGACAATTCCAAGGGGGAGCATGTAGATGGTGAATAGGATGGGGCCTAGTACAGAGCCCTTTGGGACACCACAGGTGACGTTGTGGGTGTGAGATTTTGCGCTGCCCAAGGCGATATGCTCTGTTCTGCCAGTCAGGTATGATGTGGACCAGTTGTAAACATTTCCTGAGAGTCCAATAGTGCATTGCAGGCCGTGAAGGAGGATGTTATGGTCTATTGTGTCAAAAGCAGCTGTCAGATCAAGGAGAATGAGTAGAGAAGGGGAACCAGTATCTGTTGTCATCAGAAGGTCATTGGTAACCCTGAACAAGGCTGTTTCAGTGCTATGGCCAGGGCGGAAACCAGACTGAAACTTTTCAAACATGTTATTCAATCTGAGATGATCATGAAGTTGTGCTGCAACTGTTTTTTCCAAGACTTTGGAGAGAAATGGAAGATTGGAGATGGGCCTGTAGTTAGAGAGAACTTCAGGATCCAAGGTGGGTTTTTTCAGTAGAGGTCTGATGACAGCAGTTGGTTCCTTTTTTCTTTTCTTTAGTCAAACAACCTCATGGAATAAATTACCAAGTAGTGTGGTGTAGAGTAGGAGTTTATGAACCTTCAAATCTCTGTTTGACGTTACTTTGGACAATCAAGATGAAAAGGATGAATGGTTTGTTCTCCTCAAAACTTTTCTAATGTTCTAATGTTGGTGTGTACACAAATGAACTCTGTGATGGACTGGTGCTGCAGACATGGCCGGTTGAATTCCTTACTGTAAGAATAAGTTCTGGGCACCGATAATGCTGAATTGGATAGGTTTGAGAATGTTATGTTTTGGATAAATTACAAATTCCATAATTAACAACTTCAGATGAAATTATTCTATACAACTGAAGAAAAGTGGCAGCGAGATTTATGTGGGTCAAACAGGCAAGTACAAATGTCACTGTACTCTGTACACGTGACAGCAGACTTTAAATTAAAGTGCTTATTACTATAAAATAGCAGTATGAAGCCCACTAGACAGTGAGATGTTATGCTCACTAGGTGAAAATAAAGTGTTCATGTCTGTATAAGAAGAAGAAACAAAAACAGCGCCTTCTATTGATAGCTAGCTCAAGAACATTTTAACAGTTGCAACATTCTCCTATTCCAACTGTTCAGGGAACGAAATCAAACAGTATAATATGTTTGACATTAACACTAAATGTAACCTTACTGCTTTCCTCCTTAAATATGTTTATTTAGAAAGCAATTTGAAATTCTGTTTTTTTATTTCTTATCAGGGGTACATGTAAAAACACCAATTAGCAAATACGTTTGATGGATAGTCTATTCAACTTATGGAATCCAACGGGCATCACAGCCAATAAATGGCAAGCTCACACAATCACACAAATGTTCATACATATTCAGTTTTGACTTGCCATTTATCCTATTTGTGTCTTTTGCAATAAGCTTAGAAACACTCAGAGACACAGCAAGAATGTCCAAATGGAGAATATGCAGACATCACACAGGCAATGATTAGACTAGGATGGTGTTAAAATGATTAAAAATAATTTACAAATTGCTTGAGAGTTAATTTAAAATAGTTAATGTAGAAAAATGTGACGCCCTACACATGGGCAAAAGGAACATCAGTTATAAAGGGGAAACACTATCCTACAGGAAGCAACCTCTGAAAAGGATTTAGGAGTTTACATTGGCACAATGATCTGCTCATCTAAGCAATGAGCAGAAGTAATTAAAAAGGCAAGTTTTACTGTGATCGAGGGATGTTACAGTCAGACTATATAATACACTAGTTGGAGCTCATCTGAAGTACTGTGAGAAGTTTTGGTTATCACACTACAAAACAGAGATAGCAGCACTTAAAACTCTGCAGAGAAGAGCAGCCACATGTATCCAAGGAATTAAGGACATGTCCTACTCTGACCAACGCAGAGAATTCAACCTGTTTAGTCTCAAGCAGAGGAGGCTTCATTAGGACCTAATCCAGATTTTAAATTCTCAAAGGCATCGATAAAGGAGATCTAGAAGATTTCTTTTGACTAATGACAGAATCACGTACTCAGGGACACCAATGGAAATTAAGGGGAAAACGGCTGAATATCAATTGAGGAAAGTTGTGCTCAGGCTATATAAAGCACTAGTGAGACTGCGTCTGGAGTATTGTGTGCAGATCTGGTCACCATGCTACCAAAAAGACATAGCAGTATTTGAAGCTCTGCTGAGGAGAGCAACCAAGTACAACCTAGTATTTAAGGACATGTCCTACACTGACAGACTCAGAGAATTAAACCTGTTTAGTCACGAGCAGTGTTCTCTCTCAGCAAGATAAGGAGGGATTTTATAAAAAACACCAGGAGATAGTGACAAGGTCAAAATAACAAGCAGGGCTCCTAATGTCAAAAAGTCTAGCCAACCTTTCGTAATTATAATCACTAACCAAAAATCAAAATTCAAACACAAGAATTAGAGGATCAATAAGAAAGAAAGATCAGAAAGAAAAGTAATAGCATTAAAAAAGTAATAAACTGTATGTCACGAGTAAAATACTATTGCACATTAGGTCATCGGCTGCTGTAGTATCCCAGAGCTCAAGGGAGAAGCGCCGTTCCATTCCAAATTATAGTGCAATCTACGCAGAAACATCCATCCATCCATTTTCCAACCCGTTGAATCCGAAAACAGGGTCACGGGGGTCTGCTGGAGCCAATCCCTGCCAACACGGGGCACAAGGCAGGAACCAATCCCGGGCAGGGTGCCAACCCACCGCAGGACACACACAAACACACCCACCCACCAAACACACACTAGGGCCAATTTAGAATCGCCAATCCACCTAACCGGCATGTATTTGGACTGTGGGAGGAAACCGGAGCGCCGAGAGAAAACCCATGCAGACACGGGGAGAACATGCAAACTCCACGCAGGGAGGACCCAGGAAGCAAACCCAGGTCTCCTAACTGCGAGGCAGCAGCATACGCAAAAACAGTCACGCATTAAAATAAAAACATAGAAATAAAGACCTCAGAAATGAATTCTACAAGGTACAGCGGAAATGTATAAAGAACATCTCTAAAGTCACCAGAAAAAGAATAATAAATGATAAATCATGACCCAGAGGAGACTATGTGGGGACCTAATCCAGATCTTCAAAATTCTCAAAGGCATTGATAAAGTAGAATTCATTTGACTAAATGGTGAATCACTACAGCAGTGGAAATTAAAGGAAGTGCATTTAAGACTGAAACCAGTACGCTCTACTTTATTCAAAGAGTTGATGGAAATCTGGAAAAAACTGTCGAGAGATGAAGTTAAAGAAGAAGCCTTGACAACTTTTGAGAAGTATCTGGATGAGGTCTTGGGAAAGGTTAGCTCAACAAACAGGCTTGATGGACTGAATGGTTTCCTGTCGTTCGTTAAATTTCTTATATGCTTACATGTGCAATTTCAATCTTATATGTTTTAGGTAATATAGTGGCTGGTCCTGCTGTCTCGGACCACCTGAGTCTTGTGTTTTAGTCCTAAACGAGACAATGCCTGTGTGACGTTTGGATGTCGTCCTTTTTTAATCAAGGGTAGGTTCCCACCTGCTGCCCAAAATCTGTTTGTACAAGTTATGGCTCTTGTAATCATGGATTGGGTTAAACAGGTTTAATAATGGATGGATGTATGAGTATAAGCAGGCTCCAAACCAGCTGATACTTCATGTATTTCTATTGTTCCTTTTATAATGCTTTGAAAAAGATCTTATTGAACAAGTTAATATATAAAATACAAATTAGAGTTTTTGCTTTTTTACTTTAAAAGGGTCATTTTGTTACATGTTATTTTGGCACACATTCATGCAAATATATTTTCTTATTATAAATATTTTTAACTTATGCATTTGATTTGTTCAAAGATTTGGAAAAAAGCACCTCTTATTTAATATTAGGTACACTTTTTGTATAAAACCAAGTGTCTTAGAATTCATAGGCCTGGTTACAAAGAACATGCAACTAACTGGGCACATTATTGCCAGACAAAAGGTTACTGAGATGTATTGTGTGTAAGATAAGTGGGCTTATTATAGGATGTACCGGGAACAACATGAACCCGTTTCAAATGTACGAGTATTAGTGTTTTGAAGTGGATGTTTTATAATGTATGCTGTTAACACACTGTCTTGAGTAAAAAAAAAAAAAAGTCTCATTTTCAAGTTGAAAGGCATATTCCGCCGGTGAAAGATTTTTCCTTAAGGAAGTGATAAAGACTGATGGACTGATAGCTGTTTATCGCACACCATCCATTTCTTTTTGTGCCACCGAAGCCTAACAATGTTACTGAATATAAGCACTTTCTTTCACAGCAGGAGATAAAGCACTGATTTACTTTTTATTCCCAAAAGAAATAATGTCCATCTAAGGACGTGGAGGCCTTGCAGCTGTATCCCATTGTGCATACTGCTAAAACTTCAGCACAACCGATCTAATGCCTATTATGTCCAGAATAATGGCATCTTTTATTCTATTCCCATACATCATCACCAGAGCTGCCCTTAAATTTTACCTATTTATAATATGTCTCCATTTACCCCAAAGACCTAACTGATAAACCTCACAAGCAAGAGGATATCTATATAAATGTAAATGATACCATGAATATGCATACAGAAATATGCTGTACATTATTTATAAAAATAGTTAGATAGGACACACTTACAGCTCAAGTGGAAGGGTTTCCGTTAAAACTGATCCCGGGGGAATCCTATAGCAGCTTATTTTCATTTCAACAGGAATACGATAACAGCTTTGCTCGTAGCTGTCAGGCATACATTTGGCTGGAATCACTCTTAAGCTAATTTGGGCACTGAATTCAGGCATAGATAGTAAAACACAGCATGGACCCAATTTTGAAATGGCAACAGCATTCTGCTGCCTTATATATTTCACAACACTTTCACTATACACAAAAGTATTAGATATTATTATATAGTGGGTGGCATGGTGGCACAGTGCCTCTTTGATCTAGCATTGGTCATTGCCCATCTGCCGTTTCCCAATTTTGGAAAGTAGTCTGCATGTATGGTAGACGTACATGTCAGGTTAACTGTTTTCTGCTCCAATGGAAAAAGGCAGAAGGAAATTAAGAAGAATCAGGAGATGGGAGTGAGGAAAAAAATCAAGGTTAAAGTCCAAAAGCCAGGAGATCAAAAACAAAACCTAGACTACCAAGATCAAAATATGAAATGAGGTCAAAGTCAAAATACACACAAAAGTTCAGTAGCCTACACTACACTTACCGCTGCCAAATTGTTCATTTTGAGATCTTGGACACAACAAGAAAACTTCATAGAATTGGCAAATATGTTCCAAGTGTTGATATCATGACATGCAACTTCCTAGTGTTCTGGTAATATTGCTCTGTTCATTTATTACTTTTTAATTATGCATTCTTTGTTATTTTTTATTATGTTTTGGTTGTTATTTAGTATCTATGGGTTTTCTATGTGTTTTGCATTCTAATAGCCTTAAGCCTTAAATAATCTCGCTCCATCTTATATATCAGAATGTCTGACACCTTATATTCCAAATCGTAACCTTAGATCCTCAAATGAGTGCCTGCTTAGAATTCCAAGAGCTAAACTTAAAAGAAGTGGTGAGGCGGGCGGCCTTCTGCTGTTATGCACCTAAAATCTGGAATAGCCTGCCAATAGGAATTCACCAGGCTGATACGGTAGAGCACTTTAAAACACTGCTGAAAACACATTACTTTAACATGGCCTTCTGATAACTTCACCTTCATCTAATCCTGATACTCTGTATATTCAATTCATCATAATAATTATTCATGGTGGCTCTAAAATCCGTACTGACCCCAACTCTCTCTTCTGTTTCTTTTCCCGGTTTTCTGTGGTGGCGACCTGCGTCATCACCACCTAATCAAAGCACCGTGATGCCCTACATTGATGGATTCAAAGCCAGAAGTCTACATGACCATCATCATCAAGTCCTTCCAAGAGAACCCTAAATACAAAGAGGACTATTTCATTTATGTTAGGTAGAATGTCCAGAGGGGACTGGGTGGGCTCATGGCCTGGAACCCCTGCAGATTTTATTTCTTCTCTCCAGCTGTCTGGAGTTTTTTTGTTTGTTTGTTTTTTCTGTCCTCCCTGGCCATCAGACCTTACTCTTATTCTATGTTAATTAGTGTTGTCTTATTTTAATTCTTACTTTGTCTTTTATTTCTCTTTTCTTCATCATGTAAAGCACTTTGAGCTACATTATTTGTATGAAAATGTGCTATATAAATAAATGTTGTTGTTGTTGTAATAGATTCTTTGTGCTTTGTGGGTGGAATCCCAAGATCCATCACATTTTAAGGACCACCCTATACTGATTAATGCTAGCAGCAAAGTGAAGCTCAGTGTGGTTCATTTAAATGCACTATGGTGGATTGTATTGAACCTGTAAATATTGTATTTTTTTCCTTTGGCTTCGATCTCTGTTTTTTATTAATTTACTTTGCTCCATTTCTCAGGATTACTCTTGTTGATTTCTTGTGAAGGTCACAGGTTCTCCTCTGTTCAGATCACCACATTGGCTTCCTGTAGCCGCACACATTACGTTCTTGATGCTTGCATACAGAGCAGTTGATAAATCAGCATCTATACATATGTGGAAGCACTCATGAGACCCAATGCTCCAAATGGCATTGCAACAAATCTCAAACCAGACTCTTTTCTTGTGCAGCTCCTAGCTGGTGGAATGAGCTGCCCACCTCTATATGAAACGCTGACTCCCTCACTGCGTTTGAAGACTTTTTTCTGGTGGATTTCTGTCTGACAGATATTAACGGTTTGATTTTTATAACCTAGGAATTGTAATTTGCTTGCATTGTGTTGTGAGATCTTCACTTGAGAAGATCGATTTTGTACCCTTGTCCAGTAACACTTGTTCCCAAACAGTCCCACAGGCTTGTTTACGTTAACCTCTTTTCTAAACCGCTTTGGATAGAAGAGCTTTCTAAGTAAATAAAGGTAGAAAAGTGAATGGACTTCATAATGGGACTCATTTGCTTTGGATTACCTTGCAGGTAACTCCTTTTTTGGTGTTTTGGATTATTTCGTTGTTAAACGTTCTTGTGATTAAATCTTTAATTCATAAAAATTGCTTGTGGGACTTGTCTCTCAAGCTGGAGTTTTGCGATGCTCCCTCTTATGAATGTATACTTACTATTATTTTGGGACTTTCACAAATATAAACACTTGAAGTCAAACTTCTGTTTGGTCCAATGTAGGCCGAAGTCCACCTATACAGTGGGAGCTCAGGGAGCCTTGGAGTATCGCATTACATAGCGGACTGCTTTTAGCTCAATTTTGGAGTCCTCACACCTTTGCTATTTGTGTAATCAGAACACTTGGTATCACGTGATGGCAACGGGGATGCACTTTTAGCCAGAAATTGAAACAATTTGCAAAATGGCGCAACCATAATAAACAAAATATTAGTCACCACTTGTGTGAAAGGTGATACATACTTTAGATATCTGAGGTAAGTCCCACAAACAACTTTTATAAATTACAGATTTATTCACAAGAATAATGAAAAAAATAACAAAATATTCCATAAATGCAAAAAAAGGAAGCAAACGGAGTCACCTACATGACAATCTAAAGCAAATGAGGCCCGATATGAAATCCATTTCCATTCATTTTCTTAGCAGACACTTTTATCCAAGGCGAATTATAAAAGAATTCAACTTAATTGAGTAAATTCGAACTCCAGGCCTGGAGGGCCGCAGTGGCTGCAGGTTTTTATTCTAACACTTTTCCTACATTTTCACTGCTAATTAACTCCTTTTCCCTTCATTTTAATGGGCCTGTTTTTAAGGATTCAATCCTCTGAATTGATTCTTTTCTTCATTAAATGATAGCCAAACAGAAATGAGACGTGAAACGAGCCAACAGATGACCAGCTACATTGGGGCTGCAAACTCCAACTAATTTCACTCCAGCCAGTTTCTTAACAAGAAGCTAATTCTTGGTGTTAATTAAACCCGCTATTTAATTCCACGGCTTGTTGCTGCTCTCATCTTGCCACAGCAGACATTTCCAAAACTGTTGAGTTTCTGTTTTTTCTAAGAACACCGTCAAAATGGTTTGGCGACCTGAGAGATCAGCCTTACTGAGACCTTCACCTTTCTTTATTTTCAGATATCGTGTGAGGTGAGCTGGTCATATGTCAGCTCCTTTTGTGTCTTATTATTGTTTGGCTGCTAATTAAGGAAAAAGAGACAACTATAAGGGGACAGAGTCACGTCACTTAAAACTAAGGCAAAAGAAGTTAAGTAGCAGCAAAAACTGGTCACTAATGAAGAAGATGGTTAGAATGAAAACCTGCAGCCACTGCGGCCCTCAAGGACTGGAGTTCGACACCCTTGGTGTGGGGGACTGTTTGGGAACAAGTGTTACAAGACAAGGGTACAAAATTGACCATCACAAGTCATGAGTTCAGAATAAAATACTAACTGGTTACAGATTACAAAAGCTTAACAGTTATTATTAATTAGACAGAAATTCACCTAACTATTACGTAACTTGCTTATTTAGATCCCATTTTTTTCCAGAACTTGTTGCTTCCTTAATAATCAATAGCACAAGAACTCATCTCCAATACAAAATAAATATTTGAGGATGAAGTTCTCTTTCAGGGTCTACCCAACAATACTTGAGCCCATGTTGAGAGCAACGTGAAGCACGACTCAGATGACATTGTTAAGCAACACAGTAGAAGGCTGCTTCTGTATTTTGTACCATTTTACAATTAAAAGTGCTTGTTTAGGGGTTACACAGACTTTACAGATTCATTCATTTCCACCTTTTATTTTAGTGATTTTTTTGTACTATTCTAAATCACTTTGAGCTACACGTTTGTATCAAATCGTTCAATTTCAATAAATGTGATTGTTGTTGTTGTTTGTGCATTACTACCCATCCATAGTATCTCTTTCAGTCCCGTCACATTCATGGAGGTTACAGTCAATAATGATGCTTTAGCTTTTTATTTTGTCTTTTTGACATGCCTTATTTATATGAAGCATGAAATGAATATTGATATGTATTTGCTGTAATCACTTTAATCTATTTGTCCAAAATAATAGGTTGAACAAACACATTCTCATTTTGGTTTACAAGTAAGAGAAATGTTTGCTCACTGACTCAGATTGACTGACTGAAATAGGAAATGAAGCAAAAACAGATCTCTCGTCACTTTGTAAATATGGCATCCACATGAAATGTGCATAAAATAAATTGGCATAGCTCATTTAAGCAGTGATGTTTCTGAGCCCCTAAGCAACCTTTTGCCAGCCTGACAAGCTGTCACATTACAAATGGCTGAGTGCGGTGATTTATACACAAAGTATAATCCTTTTAAATGGTATACAGCATTCTGCTTTAATTAGGCATACTATTTAATACCAGTAACAGTTAAAAATATAATAGAGATTGTAAACAGTTAATATATAAAAGAGACAGGAATAATTAACAACAGAGAGAAATTGATCCGTTGGCATCATTATGGGCAGTGCAAAGTGAGAAGCCGAATGAGCCATTTGACGGAGTCCAGGCCAGGGATTAATTAACACGCAGGCCTTGATGAGCTCATCTGATACACACAAGCACAGGCAGCCAGCTCTGTTTCGACTGGGGTTACATTCATCATTGAGCCTTGGCTAAAATGGACAGGTAGCCAATGGGGAAAAGTCAACAGAGGCTTAGGAGATCAGGTGAGTTTTGGGGGGTCAAGACACTCACATCACCAGGTCTTCAGTCTGGACTCTATTATTTTACTTCGATAAGATCCAGTACCATAACACCACATTAGTTCACAGACAAAAAAAACTGCATTTGCTAATATTGTGTTATTATATTAGTGTTTCTGAAGAACAGTTTAATACAATAAGAGACATAAAACTAATACAGTTTTGTAAACTGTGAGAAAGACATCCAGAAGCTGCCAGAAAAATAAATCTATAAAGTTCTTACCCACAAGCCCAGGCCCGATTTCCAGAGCCTACCATCTTGGCCTAAACATCTTAATAAAACTTAAAATTAGAGGTAACATTATTATTTATACATGTACCTGTAATTATTAGTTTTATTGCTTATAATGCATGGTTTGGTTTGATTCAGTGATCTTCATCTTTGGAGAAAAACGTTTATTTTTTGACAAGTGTAATATTAGCTGTGCGATCTGACTATGAATTTCAAATTGCGATTGATATCTGCCTACTATTACTGTCATCTGAAGACTTTTACTGAAATATAAAGGATAGATAGATAGATAGATAGATAGATAGATAGATAGATAGATAGATAGATAGATAGATAGATAGATAGATAGATAGATAGATAGATAGATAGATAGACACCTTTATATTATGAGAGGAAAGTATGGGAAGATATGGAAATCATGCAAAATCCTTACTGATAGAAACCAAGTCAAGAAAGACATCCGAACTGTTAAAGCTGTGAGGCTGTAATGTTAACCACTGAGCCACCATGCCATGAGTTCATTTTTGTTTGCTGAAAAACTGCCCACCTTCTAAAAATGCTTACTTTTTAAAAGATCACAAGAACAAACGTTTTCCTGGTAGCAGTGGGTGCAAGACAAGAAACAGTCTTGGATGGGATGCCACTCTATAGCTGGGCACACAAACAAACATACAGGGAAACATGGTTGGTTACACTGAGCCAATTTAGACAGACAGACAGATAGATAGATAGATAGATAGATAGATAGATAGATAGATAGATAGATAGATAGATAGATAGATAGATAGATAGATAGATAGATAGATAGATAGATGAAGGACACAATATAATAGATAGATAGATAGATAGATAGATAGATAGATAGATAGATAGATAGATAGATAGATAGATATCAGCAAGTGTTGAGCACTAAATAAATATTGGCACTATATGAGCACTAATAAAATTTAATTATTACTAACAAACATAAAATATTACAGACTAATTTAGAAATACTGATAAACCATTTAAAAGGTGTACTGTTTAAATAGGAATTTACTCAAATGCACTGTATACATGTTTATGTGTATACTGTATATCATATACATTTTAGAAATAATGAATTTCACAAGAATATAATGGATAAAAGACGGAGTCCATCATTAGTAAAAGCCTGTGTTGTATTTCCCCCTTTTACTTTTTCAAAAAAAAAAAAAAAAAAAAGAAATAATGGTGTGGTTTCCTCCACTGCTGTGAGCAATTTTCTCTTTCACACAATAAGATCAATTATTGTTTTCATTTTAACTAAATCAACTAAAAACTTTCATGTCAAACGCAGATACAACAGCTGCACGGCAGTATCAACAATCATTTTACAAGTCAATGTCTCTGGCAGAGTGAATTTATTGTGGCATTCATTGCTTATAGAAGATCATAATTATACTTTACATCATCAGTTGGATGCTTGTGGCACAGTATGTCCTAAACCACAAGGTTTTCAAGGAAATCACAATTGTTACAATATCTCATTTACATTCATTTTTCATACTTGCTTATTGAAATATGGGAATACAAGAGTCCAGAGTCTGTCCCGGGAATGCTGGGTGCAAAGCAAAATGCAGTGATTGGCAGGATGCCAGTTCATTGTCTGGCATATTCGAACACACACACACACATACCTAATTTTGAGCCACCACCTAAGTAACATGTCTTTGGAATTTGGTTGGAAAACTAGAGAGACAAACCCCCACAGATGTACAAACTCAGCCCAGACACCAGCCGGGGCCATGATTCAAACCCAGCTTTCTGGATCAGTGAGTTGCTGCACCACCGTGCTATCTATACACAAATATCCAAATGATCAACAATTATGAAATTCTAATAATTTTTTACTTCTTCCTTTTAAAAAATAAATAAGTAAGCAGCTTACTAAGGTGCCAGCTCTTATTTCGTTGACCCATAGTAACTCATAATAACCCATATAGAGCAATTGGCCTGTTTATGTAAGTTCATGTAAAATAAGAATTTTAGTCTAAAATGAAAAATTAAACAGTTAAAGAAATATGTGAATACATCATCAGTTTGCTTAAGTAAACACATCTAAATTTATTTACAGTAAGACCTTTCTTAGATGTTCTTCTCTCTTTTTAATATCTTACTTGCAACTTAATTAAAGCATGTGTCTGTATGTCTGTCCAGGTGCTATGTGTCTGTCATTCCAACAGGAGGCGGATCACAAACATTTTTAGCAATAAAATGCACTGCATTTGTCATTCCAGTAGATGACGCATCACAAGCATTAGCACTGCTTTTACGAATTCCAAAGCAAATGGCATAAAACAAAGACAAATGCATTGAATGGTGTGCTGCAGATGTTAAAACCAAGGCTTATGTTGGTTTGTTAGATTTTAACCTGTCTAGATGGGTAAAACAGATATCCTTGAACCTTTGCACAAAATCATTTCTTGATAAGATGTTGCATTAGCAGCTGTCTATCACACATTTACTGGAAGATAATCAAGACGCAAACAAGAAATTTGTTTGGTCTTGGAAAAGACTAACAAAGGACATTTTACAATAGAAGCTAACTGTTGTGATGTAGGATTTTGCATATAACTTGATGAATGTTTTGTATGTCTTTATTTATAATTTAGGCAAACCAAGTGGTGAGAGGTATTCATGTTTGCCTTCCCCCATCCCCCTTTTTACGACTGTCTCTTTGTAATTTTATGACAGGATTTGGGGGGATGTGTCTTAAACCAGTTTGATCTCCCACACAAAGCCAGGTTAGCTTAACATATGGTCTTGGGGGGGTTGAGGTGTTAAATGTACTATTTCTCCCATTGGTCTGAGGTATGGCTGTTTGGAATTGGCTTGTCTCAGAGGCCTTCAAGTACCATGATATCCTATTGGTTCTAGGAATTGGAGAGAACATCTATAAATGTACTTGCTCAACCACATTCTCTCTCTGACTGACTCACATATGATGAAGAAGCATCTCTCTTGCTAACCTGTGAGGATGAAGACAACACAATGAAGAGCACAGCTCAGCAGCCATATTGAACAGACATGCGGCTGAAAGCTGAGCACCAACGATGCCTTAACTAGAGATATTTTAAGTAACTGCAAGTCTGTATGCCACCTGAATTACACATCACCATTTTATCAGGTTGTATGGTTGCCAATATTCAAATGTACTTTGCATTTTGTTATTATTTATGAATATTATCAGTAATACAATATTTTATGTGTAACTTAACTCCTGCTTGTCTTTTTACTACATCTAATTGCCTGAGGTTATAGATATAGAAGGGAAGGTGGGGATAAGTTATAAACAGTGGTAAGTCTGTGAGATTAGGCATTCTAAGGCTGCATATTAATAATACAATAGGGGAAAGTAGAGCAATACATATATTACTCTACCAAGATAAAACACTAACTAAAGTGCACCTAATGTCTGAAAATATGGAAATCGATCAGAGATCAGGAACAGAAGGAAGGCCACAACCCAACAACATGGCACTTGAAGATGATGAGGATGACGATAGTGAGTCTATCTATCACTTACTGAGACATCAGTAAACCCTAACAAATGCTTTGTCTATGTACAGTAAGTGATTAATAGATGCAGTATATGTAACCCTTAAAGCACTTATTCCGAAGTGTTACCAATTTTGCTGAAGTGTTGGAAGTTGCACCTTTAAAAACTGTCAGGTAAAGTCGGTGTTAGTGTTATTGGCATACTGTGTGAACTTGATTCACTGATTCATAACTTTAATACCACTTTCTGTTCTAAATTAAACACATACTGCTGGTGACTGGGAAAATGCAGTACTGATAGCTTCCATTTTTATGAAATATGATGATAATACTAAAGCAACTCTTGTAAATTGTTAACCAGAAAAACCTGAATGCAAATAAAGATTATGTCTTGTCCGTCCGTGGCATGTGTACTTATTTAGTCTAGATATGATGACTCAAAGGACATTTCAGCAAAGTATTCCCAAAAAAAACAGTATATTGATCAAGTGACATTTTTCTGCTTCATTTTAGTTGTCTCATTTGCTAAGATTTTAACTTGTAATTGCTTATTGCAGTATTAACAGCTGTACTCATTGTTTTAACTACTCCTTATTAGCAGTAAGATGCAAATGACAAAGAGACCAACAGCTTTACTTTTAGCTTGTCTCCATTTCCACCTGTGTGTAGAAAATCACTCATCTGTATAAGCCTTCAAATCACTTGGATGATACGTTTATACATAACATCTATGATTTAAGAATGAACTAACATTGTAGAGTTAAAACATTAACAAGCTGTGAAATAAAATAAGATCTGTTAATGGCGAGGTCAGGTAAGGTCAGGTTGGGGAGCATGCACTGATACAACGCATTGCCGCATCCACCACACAATGAAACAGCTCAGGATCCTGGTTGGCAACCCCCTAGTCAGACATGCGGTCCAGTCCCATGCCCCTGAAAATGACCCACAATCTGCCGCAACCAGATGTTACCTGGGCATCCCCTTGGCCTGGCCCAGCCATCAGGGTCCTCAACAATGTGGATCCTGTGAGCCAGATCACCCTCGGGGAATCACACTACAAGACCGTAGTGCCGTAACTGACGCTCCCTCACAATGCAGGTAATGTGCCTCATTCGGGACTCCATGAGGAACCACTTATTTGACACAAAGTTGAACCAGTGGTACCCAAGGATTCTTTGAAGAGATTCAGCATTGAAGGAGTCCAGTCTTCGTCTCAGGTCACTGGATAGTATCCATGTCTTGCAACTGTAGAGCAAAACAGGAAACACCAGGGCTCTAAAAACTAGGACCTTCATCCTTTTTCAAAGATATCGGGAGCGCCACACACACCGTTCCAGTGACCTCATGACCCCCCATGCTCTCCCAATCCATCTACTGACTTCATAGGATGAGTCACCAGAGACGTGAATGTTATTGCCGAGGTAAGTAAACCTCTCAATGAGGTCAACACTCTCTCTGCAGACAGACACACTCCTAATGGCTGTGCCCAAGAGGTCATTAAAGGCCTGGATCTTCATTTTTATCCAGGACACTCACAAGCCCAGACACTCAGACTCCTCACTTAAGATCCCTTATAAGGGCGTCCATTGACATCACGAAGGTCATAGCATTGTCATCAAAGTCAAGATCCGTGAATCTTTCTTCACCAAAAGATGCCCCACATGCATTGGGAATTGGCAAGCATTGACTTCTAATAAAGCAGCTGGGTTGGAACAAAAACCAGCAGCCACTGCAGCTCTCCAAGGTTCAAGCAAGGTTTAGAGCCTCCCCGGCTCTAAAACATGCTGTGAAATTTTAATTTATTAAAAAATATTGATTTATGTAGAGCACTTCACAGAAAAAAATATCATAGCATTTGATAAACTGATTATTCCACGATTTTACATCTATGTTGTCACATTGTGTAAAAATATAATTAATTAAGTCATTGCCTCCCAGTAGGAACACCTGGGTTCGCTTCATGGGTCCTCCCTGCATGGAGATTGCATGTTCTCCCAATGTCTGCATGGGTTTCCTCCCACAGTCCAAAGACATGCAGGTTAGGTGCATTGGCGATCCAAAATTGTCCTTAGTATGTGCTTGGTGTGTGTGTGTGTGTGCGCCCTGCGATGGGCTGGCGCCCTGCCCGGGGTTTATTTCCTGCCTTGCGTCCTGTCTTGGCTCGGATTGGCTCCAGCAGATCCGCATGACCCTGTGTTAGGATATCTTGACATAGTAAATTCGTCATTAGATACGGGGTCTTTCCAGACTGTCTTAAGACTACTGTAGTTAAACCCCTACTTAAGAAACATAATCTTGACCCCTCGGCTCTTGAAAATTTTAGACCCATCTCTAACCTGCCTTTCTTAAGTAAAGTTCTAGAGAAGGCAGTCATTATGCAGTTAAATGACCACCTAAATAAACATGCTATTCTTGATAAATTTCAGTCAGGTTTTAGAACAAATCACAGCACAGAAACTGCACTCGTTAAAGTAGTAAATGATTTACGGGTGAATGCAGACAGTTGTTCTCATCCTCCTCGATCAGAGTGCTGCATTTGACACCATTGATCATAATATTCTTAGAAATCGCCTTAGTCAATGGGTGGGCCTCTCTGGCAGGGTCTTAAATTGGTTTGAATCCTACCTGGCAGGTAGAAAATTCTTTGTTAGTTGTGGTAATTACAACTCAAAGACACATGATATCCGATATGGTGTTCCACAAGGCTCTATCCTGGGTCTGCTGCTCTTCTCAATCTACATGCTTCCGTTAGGTCAGATTATCTCAGGGCACAACGTGAGCTACCACAGCTATGCTGATGACACACAGCTGTACTTATCAATAGCACCTGATGACCCCGATTCTCTTGATTCACTGACTTCTGACTTGTATCTCAGAATGGATGAATAGTAACTTTCTCAAGTTAAATAAAGAGAAAACTGAAATCTTAGTGATTGGCAATAATGGATACAATGAGGCTATTAGAAATAAACTGCATACATTAGAATTAAAAGTCAAGACGGAGGTAAAAAGCTTAGGGGTAATTGTTGACTGTAATCTGAATTTTAAATCGCATATTAATCAGATCACTAGGACAGCATTTTTTCATTTAAGAAACATAGCAAAAGTTAGACCTCTTATATCATTGAAAGATGCTGAGAAATTAATTCACGCTTTTGTTTTCAGTCGACTAGATTACTGTAACGCACTCCTCTCAGGACCACCCAAAAAAGACATAAATCGTTTGCAACGAGTGCAGAATGCAGCTGCTAGAATCCTAACTAGGAAAAGAAAATCCGAGCACATCTCTCCAGTTTTGATGTCACTACACTGGTTACCTGTGTCATTCAGGATTGACTTTAAAATTCTGCTTATGGTTTATAAAGCCTTAAATAATCTCGCCCCATTTTATATATCGGAATGTCTGACACCTTATATTCCAAATCGTAACCTCAGATCCTCAAATGAGTGTCTCCTTAGAATTCCAAGAACAAAACTTAAAAGAAGTGGTGAGGCGGCCTTCTGCTGCTATGCACCTAAAATCTGGAATAGCCTGCCAATAGGAATTCGCCAGGCTGATACAGTGGAGCACTTTAAAACACTGCTGAAAACACATTACTTTAACATGGCCTTTTTATAACTTCACTTTAACTCTGATACTCTGTACGTTCAATTGATCATAATAACTATTCATGGTGGCTCTAAAATCCGTACTGATCCCTGTTGACCCCTACTCTCTCTTCTGTTTCTTTTTCCGGTTTCACTGTGGTGGTGGCCTGCGCCACCTCCACCTACTCAAAGCATCATGATGTTCCAACAATTATGGATGGATCAAAAGCCAGAAGTCTACGTGACCATCATCATCAAGTCCTTCCGTGAGAATCCTAAATCCAAAGAGGACTGTTTCATTTATGTTAGGTAGAATGCCCAGAGAGGACTGGGCAGTCTAATGGTCTGGAATCCCTACAGATTTTATTTTTTTTGTTTTTTCTGTCCACGGTGGCCATCGGACCTTACTCTTACTCTATGTTAATTAATGTTGACTTATTTTGTTTTCTTACTGTGTCTTTTATTTTTCTATTCTTCATTATGTAAAGCACTTTGAGCTACTTTTTGTATAAAAATGTGCTATAAAAATAAATTTTGTTGTTGTTGTTGATATAGCGGGTTGGATAATGGATGGATGATTGGATCTTGTAGAGCACTTTGAGCTTCATCCTTTGTATGAAAGTGTGCTATAGAAATATATGTTGTTGTATAACAGCTAGATGTCTTTACACATGACAAATGTCAAGGTCATGAAATATTATATGTTTTTTAGGTATCAGAGTAAAGACTGATGTGTGTTTAGGTCAGGATCACACCACAAGCTAGAAGAGGGGACTGAAGCTGGCAGCCTTGTTGTTTAAGGTCCTTAGCCTGTACAGTATATTAAAGTTAATATGTATCTCATGTGTCTTGAGAATTGTGTGTTATCCATCTGTTCAACCTCTCACACACTTATTCTGCTTCAAGGTAATCAGGGAGGAATGTACTTAGCAGCACTGGGCATAAGACATGGACTAATCTTTCACAGGGTGCATACGATTGCGCGCAGATACAGTATTAGGGTCCCAATTAACCTCAGCTTTAGTGCAGTCTTTGGGATATGGAAGGAAACTGAAGTATGTACAGAAAAACTCCATCTAGATAGAGGAAGAATCCGCAAACACTACATAGGCAGGGTGCTGGGTAGGATTCAAACCCAGTGTGTCGAGCTTTGGCACAGCAACACCACTCACTGTGCCATACAGATTAGATCAGGCGGTGTGATTTGTTTTCTTGTAAACTGTAAATGCACTGGTCAGATCTCTTAGTGTGTTCCTAGAGATTTAAGCTGTCAATGGCAGCCATGAGCTTAAAAATCATATCTAGGAAGTAAGAAGAGATGAAACGATTATTTATACCAACCCAGTGGCAGATTTTATCTTTAATGTCCTTGCTTTTACCAGCCATTTAGTTTCTCTTTATCCAAGTACACAATGATTTTGCCTTATCTCTCAAGATGACTGCACTCTGCTTTGCTCACCACCTCTCTTTTTGGTTATTCCTCAGTGAACAGATCTTTCCTCTACCTTGTACCGAGTTTAGCCAATTGCTTCCCATCTCTGTTCTTTCTTCCAGTGTCAGCAATTTATTTCTTCTGATTTCTATCTAAAGTCCTATACACTCAACTGCACCTTGTAACGTTAGACTTTTTCACCTTGTGTAAGTGAAGCTTTTATCAGCTCTTTTTTTCTCTCTTGGTTGTAAACACATTCTTGTCTTCAATTTACTTCACATAATTTTCTTCAATTTTCCACTACATCCATTACTAGAAAGCTATAATCCAGTCCCATATCTGTTTTCAGATAATTCCACCATTTCAATGATCAAAACCTTTTCAAGGGTGCCTTCCCTATTCACTGAAAAAGTTCATATTGCCTTTATTGATTTTTCCATGCAGAACCTGGACAATGTTTAGCATCTGTCGCTTCTTTTTCTTGTTCTTCTTTCTGATGCACCTTTGAGGGATGTCATTTCCAAATAAGCCATAGTGTGGAATTTCTGCCTATGGATTATGATGTGTACCATTTGGTGGTGTCACCCACCCAAACTTAATTGTCTTTACCAGTGACAGACAAGCTCAATTTTCACTGCTTATTATTTTTGGGAATGTAAGCACTTTCAAGACTTGAAGGTGATCAGACGGTCAAAACTCCAAAATAGCATGGTAGCATATCTTCTAAAGAAAAATTAATGGTCGTAACACAAAAAAAGCAATACCAAAGCAAACCACACTTAGCTTTATGGGTAAATTTTCCTTGGAAAGAAATACAAAAGTTCAAAACTCAACACCATAAGTGCTCATCACAGTCTATTTATTCTTTTATGTAGTATACTACATGAAATCGAGCAGGCAGAAGTCACGTTGTAAGTTGCCATTGTCAGAAAGAAACAACGATTGAATGTCAGAACACACAGATGCCAACACAGAAACTCGCAATCTCTATATACATGTAGAGACTCAAAATTTCCCAGAATCAGTGAATAGCACAAGTGTAGGGTGTAGTTATCAAATATGTTGTGTGAGGGATGGCCAAAGGATGGAAGGATGGGGGAAGGCAGATAATTCTGGACACTGCCTTCCCCGAATGCTAGATGGCAGCATCCCTGGAATGTAGCGGTGACCCCCAGATTCCTGCAGGGTATCCTGGGACTTGGAGTTCGGTTGCTCAGCCCTGTTGGGTGCCATGGGTACAGCCAGGGGGAGCTATAAAGGGACAGGAGGAGTCGTGCGGTCATGAGGACAGAAGCACCAAAGTACTTCCATTCTGAAGAAAAGACCAGTTCTCCATATGACCCGGAAGTGCTAGCAACTCATGTGGGTGGAAGGACAGAAGCACTTCCGGGTCAAGGACAATAAAAAGGACTACTCGAGACCCAGAAAGCGAGCCGGAGTCGGGAGGAGTGTGACAGAGCTTGCTGGGAGGTGTGGAGGAGAGATTATTATTTGACAGTATTGTGTTGCCTGTTCATTGTGGCTGGGGTACTTGGGAGACACTGTTTTCCAAGAAGAAACATTAAAATACTTCTTAGTGCTTTTATCCTGTGTCCTCTGCATCTGTCTGTTGGGTTTAAGAGGCAACAGCGACCCCTAGCGTTTACATCTGCTAGGTGTCATACACCTACAGACTGGTTAATCACTCCATCAAGTGGTATCGTTTTGAGTTTTAATGGAGTGCATATTTCTGTCATTTATTCTACAGTCATGAATAGGACTTGGGCAAATGTTCAAGATTGAGTTTTTCATCATTGACAGAATTCTTCATAAAGAATTTGTTCCTTGTGGACAGACTGACATTAAATGAGATTCCTGAGATGTCTACGGGAAAGCAACAGGAAACAAAACAGGAAGAACTGGAATTTGCACCATGAAAGCACACCTACACAAACCGCTTTGATAGTCAAAACATTTGGGACTAAAAAACAATGTGGTTTTTGCTTCACACACACCCTATATCTTGCTCCCTGTGATATATATATATATATATTGTATATATATATATATATATATATATATATATATATATATATATATATGACAAGTGGCCGGGATGCCCCTTCTGTATATGGTCCGGGGGAGCAGCTATGGACATCTCACTACCTACCCCGGGACGCTTGGTGGCAGCCAATGGTGCCAGACGATGGTGCCTCAGTTTCCCGCAGGGTTTCATGGGAGATGGAGTTCTCCACAACCCTGTGGGTGCTGCATAGAGGCTATAAAAAGGGCCAGCATCCACCACTCAGGGTCCAGAATCGGGAGGAAGAGGTCGAGGTTGCCTGGGAGGAGTAGTGGTGCAAGGTGAAGCGATGTTGCTATTGTTTAGAGTGCTTTGGGACTGTGTTGGGCCAGTGGGACATGGGGAAGACGTGCCCCACGGCTGAAGAGAAAATAAAAGCCTGTGTGATTTTTACACGTGCCTCTGCGTCAGTCTGTGCTAGGTCGGCGCCATATAGCGCCTTTATCACTATATATATATATATATATATATATTGAAAAGTCAAATGGAGACTGAAGGAAAGAAGTTTTGATTCCATGGAAAAAAAAACAAAAAAAAAAAACCATAAGGCTCTAGACATGGTAACAAAAAATAAGCGCAGGAAATGTTTCCAGGAAAACTTCCTGAAGCAAATGTATTGCATCCCAAGGAAAGTTTTTGAAGGTGACTAAAAGGCAATTGCCGTTAGTCTTATAATAATGTTTTTTTTTTTTAAACAATTCTTGGAACATTTAGGTCCCCTACATATGACATATATCGTGTCAGCATGCATGAGTAGGGAACATCATCAGGGATTCTCAAATACTTATAATACCTGTAATCCCTCCCCTGACCACAAATTGGTGCTATCACTTGTACCTTTTACTTCTCAGATCTGAGGATAGTTCACAAGATGAGCTCTGATGTCACTTAACACATCTCAATCAGAAATCCCACCTCTAAAACTTGATTTGAATTGTTTGTTTGGTTTCCCTTTTGCTTATGACCTGCCAATTAAATTTGGGATCAACTCTGCTGCTCCATCCCTTTACTTTTATAATATTATATATATTAGCTGTCCCCCACGTAATAGTGAAACAGGACAAACTTCAATAAAAAAATCAATAAGCAAAAAGGTACCGCTAGGTAAGCAGAGGTAAGGAATGCTCCAACGTGTCGCGAGAGGTAGACCGACTCGAATGCAGGGGCATGAGTAAGGAGGAAGGTCAGTGTCTGGCTCCCCACTGCTGACGTCACGGTTCTCCCTCTCAGCCCAGCGCCTCTGTCTCGGATTTGTGTGAATAAATAGCTCCTGCAAGCCAATTATGATACTTAGCATGATGAGAGAAGTTGCAAAATCAACCGCAAAATCAACACACACCTGTAGGTTCTTGAATTTTACTATCATTTCCCTCATTCTAAAAAATCCCTCTGCCTCATTGACCTCATGAGTTAATATTGTGACGTTCACTAATTCACTTTCAGCATTCTAGAATGGAGTGATAGTGATTCTAACTGTTCTAATTCCTTACTTTTCCATTTCTACTGTAAAAGGGACTGAACAGATTTGACGACCAGGAGATGAAATGTCAAATACAACAGGCAAAATTGTTCTCCAAGCACAAATTAAGGCCAGAATGGCAGTAAAGTAAAAAAGAGATATATTAAACTCAAAATTACAACGATCGATTAAAAACCTGATAAGCTGTGTCCAAAACAAATCTCCAAGCGAAAGTCTTACATCTTTTAAAATCCATAAACCTGGAGATCAGTAGTACCACGCTGCCATGTTAGATAGGTGGGCTACAATAATGTAATACATCACATGACTTGCCACAGGTATGGAAGCTGTAAACAATATAACCTTGGCCATCAAAACATTACAAAAGCAAATAAATAAAATGTCACTGTGGTGGTGTGAAAAATCTTATGCCAAAATGTAATTACATTAAAAATCCTCAATAAAAATAAACCATAATAATTTGCATTCAAATATTACACCTAAAAAGCAAGAATCATGACATTGAGCGTTTATTGAGTTAATCTTTGTCCATCACACCAGCAGTCCTCATTTTTTCAGTTATCCTTAATCAGTCCTCATTATTTATGCTCTAAGATTCAAATTCTAATGTTACATTCCACATATTTTCACTATTCAGCCTTATCTTGGTTTTTACACTTTTTACACTTAAAATTTCAACAATGTATACCGTAGCAATCTACCATTCTGTATAAACTACGAGCATCCTGAAAGCCCCTTAAAGCACATCACTGTAGAGCTAGACTAGATTTATACCTTTAAGCGTGGGGATCACATTTCTCTCAAGGGTTAATTCATCAACCTACATTTTCATGTCACTGCCTTCGTAAAGTCTTAATTTAAAGTGAATTACAATTTATTCTCATGTTTCTTGGGGAATCAGCATCTTATGCAGCTTGTAAATGCATTTCACACCATCTTGTTCCCCTGATTCCTTTTCGGTAATCTATCAAAGTCTTTCTGAAGCGCAGAGGTCAAACGAGTGATGCATTTGGAGTTCTAATAAATAGAATGTCAGCAGTGGTGAAGCTATACTACCAAATCACCTGTAATTCTATAGTTCTTTAAATACAAAATGCAATATCTCTATTCATACTTTAACGTACCGTGTGAGTGTATCTTTTCTTTAAATTATTTTTAGGTCAATATAATTTAACCTGCCAAACAGATTTACAAATAAGCTACAAATCCTTGCAGTCATAACACTTGTCTAAAAGACTTATCTACATATTTTGTAATTTAATTTGAAAGAAATGTATTACAAGAAAATATAGATTTTTTTTTCAAAATCTGAAGATTTGCCCTGAATACATATTAGGACACACTGGTGGAATACTCAACACTGTGTGGTCCCCGGCCGGGGCTGGAGCCTGGCCGGGACGCCCAGGAGGACGAGAGGAGGGCTTGTGCCTCCTCCAGACTGCGAGGGGGCGTCCGTCCTGGTTATGTTGGGGGCCTCGGGTAGAGGGCTTGGAAGCCCAGCCCTGTAGGGACCCGTGGCCACCGCCAGGCGGCGCCCCAGTGCCTGATTATCCCGGGAGCCCGACACTTCCGCCACACGGGGGTGTGTCTGCGGGAGATTGCCGGGAAGCAGCTGGAGCCCATCCAGGTTCCTATAAAAGGGGCCACCTCCCTCCAGTCATTGGCGGTAGTCAGGTGAAAGAGGACGGAGCTGGAGTGAGGACTGGAGGCGGCCAGGAGAAAGAGAGGCACAGGACTGTGTGGCCTGGACATTGGGGGAATCGGTGCTGGAGGCACTGGGGTTTGTGAGTGCACTGACCTGTAAATATTGTATAAATAAACGTGTGTTGGGTGGAACTATGTTGTCCGTCTGTGTGTGTCTGGGCCAGCGTTCACAACTGTTACGTCCATTGCCTCACAGTCCTACCTGTGGGCAGTTAGCATGATCTTCTTGTGCCTTCTTCCCGAGGCAGTTCTCCTGTGCTGACTGCAGATTCATTGAGTGTGAGGACATACTTGTAAATACTCAGCAATGGATTATCATCCCATCCAGGATTACTGCCTGCCTTGCACTGATGCTGCTGTAATAGGCCCTAGCTGCCTATAACCCAAAAATTGGAATTTACACGTGGGAAATGGACGAATGATAATGATAATATCGTACAATGATATGATGAATGAATTCTAATATTAATGAAGTTCAAATATCTAATGTCAAATGTGCAAGTCTGTAGAGTGCCTCATGCAGGTTTCCAATGACAAAGTGATGTCGGAAAAGTGAACTTTCACCATGCTAGAGAAGGCAAGAGAATATCCCGCTTAAGGAATGCCAACATCACTTCTACTCATTTCAACTCGTCCCCTTCGAGTACTCGGACACAGAAGATCCAGGGTCATTTAGCTGTAATCACAACCTGATGTACTTTGTTATGAGGAAGTGATTCCCCTTCTATTATTTTGCAACGCTTGACATCTTTTGCAGATTCAATGGAAGAACCTGATTGGGACCCCAACACTTCTGAACGTTTCTATCAATATTAATTCACACATATTTTATATCACATTATGGACATTCCATATGTCTTAGGTAGCCCAAAATTAACACAATCTAATTTCAATAAGGTAGCTGACAACAGAGGATGCAAGATGTCCAAGTTTATTGAATCACTCTTTGAATAGAACGCCCACGTCAACTAAAAGACGCACATCTCTGCCCCAAATCACAATAATATGTTAGAAATCACACAGACAGCATTTCAAACTAACTGACTAGGCATACTGATGCTGATCACCTAGCGTGCAGGTCCTAGGATATCAGGGAAAATATGGATTGCAAGTGATTAAAGGGAAATTTGACTTTTTCAAACATTCATTGGACACAATATTGATGTTGTAGGCCTGCATGTGGTAATGGCTTCTTCTAGCCTTAGTCAACTGACATCATTCCTTGGCCTGAGTAGGTCCTGCAGATACAGTGCCCTCCATAATGTTTGGGACAATATATATTTTTCTTGCACAGTTTATAAATTAAACAATTCAAATGTGATTAAAGTACACATTGCAGACTTTTCTTTAAGGGCATCTGCATACATGTCGAAATGACAACTCTTTTTATACACAGTTCCCTCAGTTCAGGGTACCATAATGTTAGAGACAATTGGTGTCACGGGTGTGTGTGTTTCAATGCTTCATAAGATACAGCACCTCGGCTTGCTTCTACCCTTTGAGTCTGTAGTTTCCATTGTTCAACATGAGGACACATGTTATGTCAATGAAAGTCAAAGAAGCCATTATGAGGATGAAAAACAAGAATAAAACCATTAGAGACATCGGTAAAACCCTAGGATTACCTAAATCAACTGTCTGGAATATCATTAAGAAGAAAAAACACACTGGTGAGCTCAGTAATCACAAAGGGACTGGAAGGCCAAGGAAGACTTAAACTGCTGATGACACAAGAATCCTCACTACGGTAAAGAAAAAGACCCTAACGCCTGTGTGACAGATCAGAAACAGTCTTCATGAGGCAGATGTCGATGTGTCAAAGACAACTATCTGCAGAAGACGTCATGAACAGAAATACAGAAGTCACACCTCAAGATGCAAACCACTAGTTAGCCACAAAAACAGAATGGCCAGATTACAGGTTGCGAAAAAGTCCTTAAAAGAGCCAGCAGAACTCTGGAAAAAGGTCTTGTGGAGAGAGGAGATGAAAATGAACCTGCTTCAGAGTGATGGCAAGAGAAGAGTTTAGAGATGAAAAGGAACTGTTCATGACCCAAATCATGCCACCTCATCTGTTAAACATGGTAGGGCTACCACAGGTACTGGCACACGTATCTTCTTCCTCCATGATGAAATTGGATGGCAGTAGCACAATAAATTCTCAGGTTTATAAAACAAATCTGATCTGCTCCAGTCAATGCCCTCAAACTTACTGAATGGGGCTTCAGCCTACAAGATTATGAACCAAAACATACTGCTAAAGCAACACAGGAATTTTCAAAGCTAATAAATGGAAACTTCTTGAAGGGCTAAGCAAGTCACCCAGTTTTACTCCAACTAAGCATGTCTTCCATATGCTGAAGGGAAACCAAAACAAGCAGCTGATGATGGCTGCATTAGAGGTTTGGCAGAGCAACTCCATAGAAGAGTGGTTCTCAACCTAGGGGGGCACGAAGTAACAAAAAGGGGGGCACGAAGATGTGAAAAAAAGAAAACAAGAATCAAAAATATGAAAAAAACATCCGTTGAAACCAAAACAAATTAACTTAAACTACATTCTGACACTGGAACAATAAATATAGAGTTAGATAAATGTCGATAAAAGTTACGTAGGTATAATAAAATATTCATCTACATTTCAAAAAAATGTTAGGGGGGCGCAATTAAAACTGTTATGAAAACTTGGGTCGCAAATACTTACAGTAAAAGTTGAGAAACGCTGCCATAGAAGACCCTCAGTACCTGGTGATGTCTATCAATCACAAGCTTCCAGTAGCCATTGCATGTAAGGGATATGTAGCAAAATACTAAATATGACAGCTTTAATAGACCTGCCATCATAATGTCCCAAAAATTATGGTGCCCAGAAATAGTGGGATTGTGTGTAAAATGTGTTCTAATTTATACACTGTGTCAAAATGTATCCAAATACCCTTAAGTTAAAGTCTGCAATGTGAATTTTAATCTCATCTGAATTGTTTGATGTGCAATTTTATACTGTGGTGCAGAGGAAAAATGTGTCTTTGTCCCAAACATTATAGAAGGCCCTGTAATTCATACTTAATCTGCAAAGCATTCTGAATCAATGGAACTCACTGTTGAGTAACGAGACATGCCTGTGTTGTTACAAAGGAGTGTGTCTCCATTCAAAAGGGCAAAAGAGCAAACTGTGTGACACAAAGTACTGACTTAGTATAATGCGCAGCTCAGCCTTTGGCTCGAACGTGACACACCTTTACTGGCAGTCATTTCTCCTGTGCCGCTTCACAGTGGTGAAAATCCAGTGACTGTTACTATACAGACATACAGAAAGGCTGAAAGAAAAATGACACACAATTCAAGCATGTGGTTCTGAGGTAGGGCGGCACGGTGGCGCAGTGGGTAGCGCTGCTGCCTCACAGTTAGGAGACTAGGGGCTCGCTTCCCGGGTCCTGACTGTGTGGAGTTTGCATGGTCTCCCTGTGTCTGCGTGGGTTTCCTCCAGGTGCTCCGGTTTCCTCCCACAGTCCAAAGACATGCAGGTTAGGTGCATTGGCAATTCTAAATTATCCCGAGCGTGTGTGTGTGTGTGCCCTGCGATGGACTGGCACCCTGCATGGGGTTTGTTTCTTGCCTTGCGCCATGTGTTGGCTGGGATTGGCTCCAGCAGACCCCCATGACCCTGTTGTTAGGATATAGCGGGTTGGATAATGGAAGGATGGATGGATGGATGGATAGATGGCTCTGAGGTAAGGAATTTTACCAATATCCGTATTAACAGAAGTTCACATTTCACAAAAATCTAAGAATATTTTCTCAGTACAATAGTTTTAAGAGTATAAAGGGTTTTTAAATTACAGACTTTTCCATGGATGGACTGCTGCCCTGTCTTGCTGCCCTGTCTTGCTGCCCTGTCTGACCTTAAGCTCCATACTTCTGCAGGGACTGGCTACTGGCAACACAGATTAAGCAAGTTTGACAATTTATATTGTGTTAATTTGTCACATTATACAGATCTACAGCAACTGTATTTCATTTCTTTAAAGATTTCTAAAGCTCCTTTTTGTGTTTGGGTTTTCAGTATTTCGGTAAACATCTTCTTTATTTCATCGCTGTGTTGATTAGCCTCTTGCTCATAAAAGAAAGCTGTGTTTGGGAATTTATTAATTTTTTTTTAATTTTAAATAAACAGCACCTTGCACATATTGTTACTTTTTCACTTTTGTGTATTATTATTATGTAAAATGTTTAATTGCTTAAAAAAGCACTTTTTTCTTAAAAACAAAACTTTGCAACTGGTTTTGTTTCACATGTGTTATAGCTGTCTCTCTGTCTCCCTCAATGAGCCAATCTCTGTCACTATCAGGGACTCCCTTTTAAAGCCACCATCATTTCAGTAGGAAGAGCAGATGCAATCCCTTCATTCAATGTGACGTTTAACACGCACTGCTTTTTTGTATCAGGTCTGCCAGGTCCTTATGGCTGGTCATTGAATGAGGAGTCACTAGATTTTCTATCACAGCTGGAATTGAATGTTAGTATTATTTTACATAAACACATATAGTAACACAAATGCAGTAAATGTAAGTAAGAATTTACGTTTAGTGGTCCACCATATCTTTAAATTTGGAAAGGTTATCCTTAGTCCAAAACACTTTGAGAATTAATGTTCTTATAGATTACATGGTGTGAATATTTGGAGAAACACCTTCAATATATGATGGTGTGCTTTATGCAGAAGTCTTTCTTTAACGACTATCTTCACTGTAACATTAACCATGTTACAAATTTAAAATATATATCTTATCTTTTGCTGAAGAGACTAGCTTTTGTATTAGGTTTGTTTTTGTTGTCATTGTCATGGCTGTCTGTTTATTGCACGTACTGTTAACACGTTGACAGCTGAATATCTTTTCCAAAAAACACAGTTTTCTCAAAAGCACACAAAGCAATGGTTTCACACAGAAACCAACATGAAACGTCTGCTGCTGTGTGCCGTGGCTGCCAGTTCATCAGGGACGTGCGGCAGGCTGGCTGCCAGGCTGTGTTCATGTGGTGGGGGCGGCAGAGGCAATCGCAGTCACAGTGCATCGCATTCTGGTTTGTACCTCTTGTCATTAGAAGTGCCGGTCCTCCCAGATGAACGTTGCCATAGGTGTGTCAGCTACACGAACCTGTTCAGCACCACCGATCAGCTGATGCTGCTACCTCACATTCATTTTTCGATCACTTGGAGTTCAACAAGTCAGAGTCCAATTCAACGAGAATATGCAAAACATCGTCCATGGAGTATTTTGCTTTATGCATCCGCTTTGATTTCTCGCCAGATGTCATTGTTTGCTCCTCGCTACTCACACAAGCACAGGGAATGTCAGTCAAACCAACACAGCTAACTTTCCTTCTAGCAAAGAGAGTCCAACTTAAACATAATGGCAGGTTTTGTCACCGTTTATAGTTGATTACCAAAATCAACCTCTCCTCTTGACAAAAGTCAACATCTGCCCTGAAAGAGTTAAAGTAAGTTTAATCGCAAAGTGCAGCTTTCTTTACAAGCTGTACCAATATTTGAAATTTTGAAAAGCTCCCTGTTAAAAACATTAGGCATTTTTCTAAATTGTCTACCTTATAACAAAAATATTCTGTGAAAATTCAAGTATTCATTATTTTTTTTAACAATCTAGACAAGAACAGGCCATTCAGCACAACAAAGCTCACCATTCCTAACCTCTTAATTCTTCTAAAATAACAAATGGAGTTCGGAAGGTCTCTAAAGTCCTACTGTCTACCACACTACTTAGTAACTTATTCCAAGTGTCTATGGTTCTCGGAGATATTTACCTTTAAGTTTCCTACTGTTACCCCATGTCCTTGATGAACTCATTTTAAAGTCACAGTCTCGATCCACTGAACTAATTCCCTTCATAATTTTAAACACTTCACTCATGTCACCTCTTAATCTTCTTTTGCTTAAACTGCAAATGCTCAGCTCTTTTAATCTTTCTTCATAGCCTGTAGCCCTTGAATCAGCCTAGCTGCTCTTCTCTGGACCTTTTCTAGTGCTGCTATATCCTTTTTGTAGGCCTCACCAGTGCTTTATAAAGCTTGAGCAGAACCTCCTTGGACTTGTACTCCTCACACTGTGCTATATAACCTCACATTCTGTTAGCCTTCTTAATGGCTTCTGAATACTGTCTGGAAGCTGATAGTGTTGATTCCACTACGACCTCTAAATCCTTCTCATAAGGTGTACTCTTGATTTTCTGACCACCCATTGTGTATTCAAACCTTACATTTTTACTTCCAACGTGTAATACTTTACATTTACTGACATTAAATTTCATCTGCTATAAATTTCCATCCATCCATCTTCTTCTGTTTCCCGCCCCAGGTCGGGTCGCGGGGGCAGCAGCTTGAGCAGGGAGACCCAGACTTCCCTCTCCCCGGCCACTTCTTCTAGCTCTTCAGGGAGATTCCCGAGGGGTTCCCAGGCCAGCCAGGAGACATAGTCACTCCAGCGTGTCCTGAGTCTTCCCTGGGGCCTACTCCCGGTTGGACGTGCCCGGAACACCTCACCAGAGAGGCGTCCGGGGGCATCCTGATCAGATGCCCGAGCGAACTCATCTGACTCCTCTTGATGCGGAGGAGCAGTGCCCCTACTCTGAGCCCCTCCCGGATGACTGAGCTTCTCACCCTATCTTTAAGGGAAAGCCCAGACACCCTGTGGAGGAAACTCATTTCAGCTGCTTGTACTGTATTTGCAATCTTGTTCTTTCAGTCACTACCCATAGCTCGTGACCATAGGTGAGGGTAGGAATGTAGATCGACTGGTAAATTGAGAGCTTTGCCTTACGGCTCAGCTCCTTTTTCACCACGACAGACCGATGCAGAGCCCGCATCACTGCGGACGCCACACCGATCCGCCTGGATCACGCTCTTCTTCCCTCACTCGTGAGCAAGACCCTGAGATACTTGAACTCCTCCACTTGGGGCAGGATCTCGCCTCCAACCCTGAGAGGGCACTCCACCTTTTTCCGACTGAGGACCATGGTCTTGGATTTGGAGGTGCTGATTCCCATCCCAGCTGCTTCACACTCAGCTGCAAACCGATTGAGAGAGAGCTGAAGATCACGGCCTGATGAAGCAAACAGGACAACATCATCTGTAAAAAGCAGTGACCCAATCCTGAGTCCACCAAACCGGACCCCCTCAACACCCTGTTATGAACAGAATCGGTGACAAAGGGCAGCCCTGGCAGAGTCCAACTCTCACTGGAAACAGGTTTGACTTACTGCCGGCAATGCGGACCAAGCTCTGACACCGGTTGAACAGGAACCAAACAGCCCTTATCAGGGGGTCTGGTACCCCATACTAACAGAGCACCCCCCACAAGATTCCCCGAGGGACACGGTCGAACGCCTTTTCCAAGTCCACAAAACACATGTAGACTGGTTGGGCAAACTCCCATGTAACCTCCAGGACTCTGCTAAGGGTGTAGAGCTGGTCCACCAGGACGAAAACCACACTGTTCCTCCTGAATCTGAGGTTTGACAATCCAATGGACTCTCCTCTCCAGGACCCCCGAATAGACTTTTCCAGTGAGGCTGAGGAGTGTGATCCCTCTGTAGTTGGAACACACCCTCCAGTCCCCCTTCTTAAAGAGGGGGACCACCACCCCGGTCTGCCAATCCAGAGGCACTGTCCCGATGTCCATGCGATGTTGCAGAGACGTGTCAACCAAGACAGTCCTACAACATCCAGAGCCTTGAGGAACTCCGGGTGTATCTCATTCACCTCCAGGGCCCTGCCACCAAGGAGTTTTTTGACCACCTCGGTCCCAGAGATGGGGTAGCCCACCTCCGAGTCCCCAGACTCTGCTTCCTCATTGGAAGGCATGTTGGTGGGATTGAGGAGGTCTTGGAAGTACTCCCCACCGACCCTAGCGTCCGAGTCGAGGTCAGCAGTGCACCATCCCCACCATATACAGTATTGACGCTGCACTGCTTCCCCCTCCTGAGACGCCGGACGGTGGACCAGAATCTCCTCAAAGCCATCCCAAAGTCGTTCTCCATGGCCTCCCCAAACTCCTCTCATGCACGAATTTTTGCCTCAGCAACTACCGAAGCCGAATTCCGCTTGGCCTGCCGGTACCTATTAGCTGCCTCCAGAGTCCCACAGGACAAAAGAGTCCGGTAGGACTCCTTCTTCAGCTTGAAGCTCCCTCACCGCCAGTGTCCACCAATGGGTTCGGGGATTGCCACCGACCACCTTATGGCCACAGCTCTGGTCAGCCGCCTCAACAATAGAGGCACGGAACATGGCCCATTAGGACTCAATGTCCCCCACCTCTCTCGGGACATGGTTGAAGTTCTGCCGGAGGTGGGAGTTGAAGCTACTTCTGACAGGGGACTCTGCCAGACATTCCCAGCAGACCCGCACAACACGTTTGGGCCTACCGGGCCTGACCGGCATCATCCCCCACCATCGAAGCCAACTCAGCACCAGGTGGTAATCAGTAGACAGCTCCACCCCTCTCTTCACCTGAGTGTCCAAGACATGTGGCCGCAAGTCCGACGACACGACCACAAAGTCGATCATCGAACTGAGGCCTAGGATGTCCTGGTGCCAAGTGCTCATATGAACGCTCCTATGCATAAACATGGTGTTCGTTATGGACAATCCATGATGAGCACAGAAGTCCAATAACAAAACACAGCTCGGGTTCAGATTGGGGGGGGGCGCATTCCTCCCAATCACGCCCTTCCAGGTCTCACTGTCATTGCCCATGTGAGCATTGAAGTCTCCCAGCAGTACGAGGGTGTCCCCAGAAGGTATGCCCTCTAGTACCCCCTCCAGGGACTCCAAAAAGGGTGGGTACTCCAGACTGCTGTTCGGCGCATATGCACAAACAACAGTTTGGACCCGTCCCCCCACCTGAAGGCAGAGGGAGGCTACCCTCTCGTCCACCGGGGTAAACCCCAATGTACAGGCTCCAAGTCGGGGGGCAATAAGTATGCCCACACCCGCTCAGCACCTCTCACCGGGGGCAACCCCAGAGTGGTAGGGAGTCCAGCCCCTCTCAAAGAGATTGGTTCCAGAATCCAAGCTGTGCGTCGAAGTGAGCCCAACTATATCTAGCCGGAACCTTTCAACCTCACGCACTAGCTCGGACTCCTTCCCCTTCAGAGAGGTGACATTCCACATCTTAAGAGCCAGTTTCTGTAGCCGAGGATCGGACCGCCAAATTCCCGCCATCGGCCACCACCCAACTCACACTGCACCCGACCTCCTTGGCCCCTCCCATAGGTGGTGAGCCCAAGGGAAGGGGGACCCACGTTACCTGTTCGGGCTGTGACCGGCAGAGCCCCATGGGTGTAGGCCCAGCCACCAGGTGCTTGCCATCGAGCCCCACCTACAGAGCGGGGCCCCGGTGACCCACGTCCGGGCAAGGGAAAACGCCGTCCAAATTTTTTATTCATCATAGAAGGTCTACTGAACGGCTCTTTGTCTCATCCCTCACCTAGGACCAGTTTGCCTTGGGTGGCCCTACCAGGAGCATAAAGCACCGGACAACAAAGCTCCTAGGATCATTGAGGCATTGGTTTGTGTGTACCAATGCCATAAATGTTCTCCTTCAAATTTATTTTGAGAAAGGTTGTTTCAACTGACAGTTCATATTTACCCAGTTAACATGTCTGATAGCTCACTTCTGACAGCAAAACAAATACTCAACACAAGTTACTGAAGTGCCAGTCGCACAAGCAGAGGACAACTTCCTGTCCCTTTGTCTACAGACGGACTTCAATGTACATTAGATTTGAAATCTTCTTTTGGGTACTTCTTGCAAAAATTGAAATTTGAAATACTATTAGCGACATTCTACAGTCAACAACCAAAGTAGATCAATTGATAAACCTTTTACACCATGTTAGTGAGAATTTGGCTTTTATGAAAGGGATTTTAGCCACATGAACTTCCTTCAAAGTACAAAACTCCCAGTCGAAAAAATTCAGAACAAACAATGCTACCAGAGTTTTCCAAGGTGCGACATAATGCTCATTTCAATTAATAATATAAAATTTAAAAACAACCAGTTTGTTGGAAATTATTAATTATTAATTTGGAGTGACACAGCACACCTGTAATGCATTTAGTTTGCTCTTTATTTTTGTGACTTATTTTTAGTTGCTTTTTGTGTGGACTAAAAAGCAAAACTGCAAATGGCTTGGCTTTTGTTTACATGATACTGTAAAATGCTATTAAAATAAAAGCAAACATGTATTTTATGCATTCTACTAAAGCATTTAATTACATTATATTATCTTGGCTATAAAATGACTTACTGTTGCAAAAAATATGATACAGCTGTCTTTAATAAACTAAACAAACAAAAATGACAAATGCCTCAACTTTCAAAACAGTTAGGTAAGTTCTGAAATACACAAGTCGTTACAACATGCGTAACTGATCTTACTAAATAATCTTGATTCATTTCACAGTGGTTTCCCTTCTACTGTATAAAGTAGCACTGTACTCCATTAAGAAAATCCATATATGGATCATTTACAGCTACCATGATGTCTCAAGATCATACTCAAGACAATAGCTTCTTTTCAAAGTATGTTCCTGAAGGGCTGCAGGTTTTCTTTCCTGTCACTTTCTTCATCAGTGACCAGTTTCTGCAGTTAATTGACTTCTTTTCCTTTTATTTTTCTTTCCTTGTTTTTTAAGACTCAGTCCTTTGAATTTGCTTCTTCCCCTTCTTTTTTGTTAACAATGGCAGCCAAACAGAAATGAAATGTGAAGTGAGCCAACAGATGGCCTCAAACTCCAAACAATTTCACTCAAATAAGTTTCTTAATTAGAAGCCCATTCTTGTTGTTAATTAAACATGTTATTTAATTCCACAGCTTGATGCCGCTCTTATTCTTCCACAGAAGACATTTCCAAACCTGTTTATTTTCTTTTTTCTAAATGGAAAGGCTATCCTTAGAGACAAGCTGACAGAGATGGGAGTAGATTCACACCTGGTGGCATGGATCGTGGACTGTCTTACAGACAGACCTCAGTATGTGCGTCTCGGGAACTGCAGGTCTGACATGGTGGTCAGCAGCACAAGAGTGCTGCAGGGGACTGTACTTTCTCCGGTCCTGTTCAGCCAACATACCTCGGACTTCCAATACAACTCTGAGTCCTGCCATGTGCAAAAGTTCGCTGACGACACTGCTATGGTGGGCAGCATCAGGAGTGGGCAGGAGGAGGAGTATAGGAATCTAATCAAGGACTTTGTTAAATGGTGCAACTCAAACCACCTACACCTGAACACCAGAAAAAACAAAGAACTGGTGGTGGATTTTAGGAGACTCAGACCACTCCTGGACCCCGTGATCATCAGAGGTGACTGTGCAGAGGGCGCAGACCCATAAATATCTGGGAGTGCAGCTGGATGATAAATTGAACTGGACTGCCAATACTAATGCTCTGTGCAAGAGAGGACAGAACCGACTATACTTCCTTAGAATGCTGGCATCCTTCAACATCTGCAATAAGATGCTGTAGATGTTCTATCAGACGGTTGTTGCGAGCGCCTTCTTCTACGCGGTGGTGTGCTGGGGAGGCAGCATAAAGAAGAGGGACGCCTCACGACTGGACAAACTGGTGAGGAAGGCAGGCTCTATTGTAGGCACAGACCTGGACAGTTTGACATCCGTGGCAGAGCGATGGGCGCTGAGCAGGCTCCAAACAATCATGGAGAATCCACTGCATCCACTGAACAGGATCATCTCCAGACAGAGGAGCAGCTTCAGCGACAGACTGCTGTCACCGTCCTTCTCCACTGACAGACTGAGGAGATCGTTCCTCCACCACACTATGCGACTCTTCAATTCCACCTGGGGGGTAAACGTTAACATTATACAAAGTTATTGTCTGTTATACCTGCATTGTTATCACTCTTTAATTTAATATTGTTTTGTATCAGTATGCTGCTGCTGGAGTATGTGAATTTCCCCTTGGGATTAATAAAGTATCTATCTATCTATCTATCTATCTATCTATCTATCTATCTATCTATCTATCTATCTATCTATCTATCTATCTATCTATCTATCTATCTATCTATCTATCTATCTATTACATATTGTGAATATTTATAGAAATCTGCCACAGCCAAGTGTTTTGTGGAGCTGAGCAGATCAACATTACTGAGTCCTTCACCTTTCTTTATTTTCTGTTATTCTATGGTGGACACAGGTTAGCCTGTCATGTATTGGTTTGTTTTGTATCTCATTATTGTTTGGCTGCTAATTTAATAAAAATAATTAATTCAATGGGGACTGAGTCTTAAACTGCAAGCTGATTAAAATAAAGGCAAAAGAAGTTAATTAGCAGTTAAAACTCTGATAAAGAAAAAGGTTCAAATGAAAACCTGCAGCCACTGTTGCCCTCACTTTTTATTTAAAGAGAAGCCCCTCTGTGTACTTTCCAGCAGACATGTACAGTGTTGAAAGCAGGCCCATTCAGAGCACTCTAGGTTGGACTAAGAGTTTTGAACTGTAGCAACAGGAAGCCATCAAGAAGATTAAAGTAGTGGAATGGGGGGTGGAATTGAGGAACAGAGAACACCAGTCGAGGAGCTGCATTATGGAGGAGCTGAGGTGGTCTGACAACAGTTGAAGGAATCCTCATTAGGAGGGAGTTGCAGTAGTCCAGCTGGAATTTTTCAAGTATTCCCAGTGTTACCGGGGCAGGTTCTGAATTTTTTTTACATGGGGTTAAGCAAGTTTAGTATATGGATGAATTTCCCCAAGTGCAGCTATTCAACTAGGCTACACTTCAGTTTTCATCTCATCTCATTCTCAACACCACTTCCTTTAGTTCAGAGACACAGGGGGCTTTACAGGGCTCACATATGCACTGTTACAATGGAGCCAATTTAGAGTTACAAAATCCACTAACCAAGAGTCCCTGGGAGAAAGCCCTAAGCAGTCAAGGAGAGAACTAGCAAATTTCACACAGATAATGACTAGGTGGGGCACAAGAACCTCTGACCCCAAATATGTGAAGAATTAGTAATAACAACTGCATTGCAATATCACACCATACTCTAGATACATAAGCATAAATAAACTTGGGGTAGTTCACCCTTCTTGCTTTATTTGCTGATTCTGCTGCTAACTGAGATTTTGAACTAAATGTTGGTAACAACATTTATAATCTTAATAAAACTTTTTTATATATGTTTCTTCCTTCATGCACACCCATATTGTCATATGAATCAACTAGTTTTTGACTTTTTAATTTCACTAGGTTTATGAAGATCCAGAGATTGTCCCAGCAAGAATGAACGCAAGGCAGAAAGCAACCCTGGACTGAATGCCAGTCCACAGCAGTGCACACATGCATGCACCCCTACTCACCCATACCCAGACAATGAATCTAAAATGGACACTTTTACCCTGAGAGAGTAAACAGTAAATACATTCTATCATCACCTCATCATAGCATGCAGACACTCAGCTGAAACAGAGAGAGACACTATATAGATAGCAAGCAGTGCACTCACTGTCTCATGAACAAAAATCGAAGGAGCATGTGAACAAGAGAAAAGTATTTCCATATTTGCATGCAGTATTTCTAGGGTTTCCATATTCCCTGAGCCAAAAAAAAGGACATAGAAGATATGAATATAAAAGAGAAGGCTCTCTTCCGTGGTGATTCTCTCTGTGTAAATGCATTTATAATGACTTCCATAATGTGTGTGGCACACTGTTTGAGAACTAGTCATCAATGGCATCGCCATTGCAGGTTCATCTGATGTTTGTTAAGAATAATGTGGTAGGGAATACTTTAAAAAAAATGGAGGCAAGCTGAAAAAGTAAAACTGGTTGGGAACAAACCAGAAAACTTCAGTTTTCTAAAATCCACCAGGATGCCTGGATAAGCACCTAAAAAGAGGGCAAGTACGGCAACCTTAAGTATTTTTATACTCATGGCTTTATCTGTAGCAGGAAAGTGCTGCCATAGATGCCTCTACATTCAGAACAGCTGACAAGTGCCAGGTTTCACATTTTTAAACATTTATAATGCCTAAAAATAAGATTCAGTGAAATCATCTTTCCACTTTAAATACAATACAGATATATATCACAGAAGCTGGATCTCTTTCACTTTCTGTAACAGTCTCAGATGGATTTGGAAATAATCAATAGATAGATAGATAGATAGATAGATAGATAGATAGATAGATAGATAGATAGATAGATAGATAGATAGATAGATAGAGCACTATAAAATAGATAGATAGATAGATAGATAGATAGATAGATAGATAGATAGAGCACTATAAAATAGATAGATAGATAGATAGATAGATAGATAGATAGATAGATAGAGCACTATAAAATAGATAGATAGATAGATAGATAGATAGATAGATAGATAGATAGATAGAGCACTATAAAATAGATAGATAGATAGATAGATAGATAGATAGATAGATAGATAGATAGATAGATAAAGCACTATATACTAGATAGATAGATAGATAGATAGATAGATAGATAGATAGATAGATAGATAGATAGATAGATAGATAGATTCATCATATTTTTACCTACTGATATGTCAACTGTGGCAAAAGTAGGCCAAGTAAAATGGATCGACTAAGAGTCACACAATAGTGTTTAGCTGCTGAGCAAACAGAAACCACCATCTGCAATACATATATGAAAGAATCAGCAATAATAAATTAATATAGTGGAAGGAAGTACCCGCAAAATGACACAAAAGGGAATGAACGTATTGCAGAAAGGTAATGCTGCTGGACTGAATGTGAGATGCTGCTTAATATGAGTACACTCGGTTCTTCAAGGTAAGTTAACTGAGCCTACTGACTGTAGGACCTCACAAGAAAAAACAATGTGTAACAATTTGTATTTGCTTACATTAAATTTCATCTGACACAAATCAGCCCAAGCCGGTATGCACTCCAAATCCCTCTGTAACAGTTAAGCTGATTCTCCATTATCTGTCCTTCCACTTAGTTTTCAATTACCTTCCCAAATCACACACTTTGATAGCACCATTGGCACCACTTGACATGAAAATCCATATATCCTTATGTGAAAATGTACACAAATCATAAAATTAAGAAGTACGTCATAACAGCAGTTCAAACATGTGATGTTCCTCCTCATACTGAACATTGGCATGATAGGAGCTGTCACAGACACGTTGCTGATTTTTTCCTCTCAAAACTTCGAATGTCTCACTAGGACTCATTATTTGCTCATCAGCCATCCATATTACCCTCTTAGCTTTTAATGCAATTCTCCTTGACTACCCCTCAGATTCTTTTTTCAAATATCTCCCTCCAATCTTGTAAACTCTATTTCAGTTCAATTATAGTTAATGCTATTATAACTCAAAGTCTTCTGGAAAAAATAAAATCACTCCAGCACTTTACCATCATGAACACTTCATTTTTATATCCAATTAATTTTAATCATGCAGTGTCTCACAACAGACAGCCCAGAGTATGGGTGTATACAGGACAGGTGGCTTTAGCATACAGATAAAAAGGTGTGCATGTCAATGCCCCCTTTTAATAATTTTAAAATAATTGATGTATTTGTGTGCTCCGGCAGAGGTAGCAATTTGGGTTGAAGGGAGCAAAAGATACAGAAAGTGATAAAGCTCTCGTGGACTTATAAGAAGATGGTAATCCTTGACCTTAAAATACTTAAAGACTTCATAAGGAGATACATGTTATACATGTATGTTAACCGTATATTAAAAAAAAGACTATACAGTCATGCACCGATTTATAGCCAACCGACTTACTTACAGCTGAAGGTTACATGAGAATAGTAGGGTAATCATGTTCTAGAAATTGCAAAAACAGTAACAATAGTAAATCTTTATTAATTATTATTATTATTATTATTATTATTATTATTATTATTATTATTATTTCACAGGGTCTCACATGTTTTTGACTCTTGGAGGGCTCTTTAAGGTTTGTTTTGATTGGTGCCACTCCACGTGGCTGTTCCTTATGCATTTGGCCCACTCTCCGTTCCTTATTTCTCAACCTTTATGGTCTCACAACCCAGTTTTGCCTTTTTAAATTCATTGATGACCCAGCTGCAGTAATTGCAAACTGGCCCCTTGGTGAAAGCACAATCGGGGACCCCTCTTGGTGAAACAAGCTCACATGCAAACAGGGACACATACTGTGCAGTACTGCCAGTACCTTTGGTGACGCACCACGACCCACTCTCTACCCACAGCAACCCATTTGTGAATTAATAACAGAGACCTGTGACCCAACAGCAAGAGCTGGTTAAGCAACACTGCAACCCAATGGGGATGTGATCTAGTGGTTGAGAAACTCTGTCTTACACAGACCTGGTGCGTGACCGCCAAGATGTTTGTCGAGATCGGTTTGTGCTACACTGTACCTTCAGTTAAAGTACACACAGTGGTGACCCACACCAGAACCACAGAGCCTCGATTGCAATGACCTGTATAATTTCTGATGGACATTTGGTCAGTTTGACATATGGCCTAGTGGCCAGACCCAAATGGATCTGTAAGTCGACACATGACTGTATATCAACTGTATATATTTATCACTCTATCTGTATATATATAATATAAATCTGATTGAAATAAATCTATATTTCATAGGCCAAGATGGGCTGGTGCCCTGTCCAGTGCAAACCAACATTGGATTATTCAAATTTTCAAATGTATAATTCCTTATTGGTGTTTACTGTAAAAACCTCCTTCTGATATATAAAGTTATAAATGCTTTGGCTTCACTTTCTTTTATATAATTTCTTAATGCCAGTAATCTGGAGTGCACTCTAAAATCACAAACTGTAGGCCATCCTTGAACCAAGGTGAGGCTTTGGCTGATCAGTCCTGGAGAGGCCTCCCTAGCATTTAAATAGGCTGAAACAGTATAATGTAAACTTAGCACACTCCTGTTAGAGCTGCTCCTTAGCCTGTTCATGTTTCATTTTAATAATTACAAAGTGTTTTTACGTGCTCATTGTCTTCTTGGTGTTGCTGACATTTTGATTACATTTTCTCTTCTGATCTCCACCATATTCCAAAAAATAAATGGAGACCAGTGTGTACCAAAGTACAATATAGACTATTCAGTTCTCAAATTCATAATGATTGTTGGCACCAAGGGTTTCATTATTTGTACAGTTTATAAAAACTGAAGTTTTATTTTTCACTTTTGTTTTGCTGGTTGATTTTAGTTTAATATTTTCTTAATACTTATGTTTAGGTACTGCAACAAACTATGTATCTATTACTTGTACATCAATGTGTAATAACACCTTAACAAACGTTTCTTTCGCTCTTAATAACACAAAGAATCAATAAAGATAAGATTTGTCTGTGTGCAATGTGGCCTACTAAAATAACTTTGTAATGTTCAGAGGTGGTTAAAGAGTGTGACGGACAGCCGGGTCCCATGCCCGGCAGGGACGCCCCTGCTTCTTCTGTTCCGGGGGAGTCACCATGGGCAGTCCAATACCTCCCCCGGGACGCTTGGTGGCAGCCTCCCTGGCCGACGGTGATTCCCCAACCGCCCGCAGGGCTCCATGGGAGATGGAGTCCTCCACAGCTTGGTTGGGGCCCGGCATGGCAGCTAGGGGGAGCTGCCTGCTTCCCACAGCCCAGCTGGACGAGCTTTCAGCCCCACCCGGAAGTTCAATTAGGACCAGGTGGTTAATCACCTGGAATGCTTCCGGGTGGGCTATAAAAGGCCCCAGCCACCACCACTCGGGGAGCCAGGGTTGGGAGGAGGAGGACTAAGCTTGGAGGAGTGGTGGAAGAGAAGGTGGAGAAGTGAGTTTTGTGGCTTTGTGCTTTTGGGACTGTGTTTGGGCTGTGTGGCACGGGGAAGACGTGTCACACAGCTGAAGAAAAATAATAAAGCCTGAGTGTTTTGTACACGTTGCCTCTGCGTGGTCTGTGCCGGGTCGGGCGCTATATAGCGCCTTTTACAAGTGAGAAATAGTTATCCTGATATTGAATAATTTAGTAAAAGACCTCTGAATCACTAATTAATGCGTAATAAGACCACACTATTCATATTCATATATCACACTGCAAGGAGAAGAATAAGCACTTTACTGATGCTCACTCTATAAGTGTTATTAAGACCAAAAGAAGGCATTGTTAAGGCCTTGTAATAGCATAGTATATAAATAATGGATGTAGTTTTGACTTACATGTCGCCTGTTGGTTGAATATGCAAGTGAGAATTTCATTCCACTCTATACACTTGACAATACTATGACTACTATCGCTGTCATTTAGGAGGTTGTCACACACATGCACATGGAAGGCAGTCGATGGGATTAACTTAACAGAATGATAAGCTAAAATGGGAGTTAACAATGAGCACTAATGCCTGTTCTGTTTCCTCTGTAGACCTTCTGAAGAAAAGTCCACCTGGTGCCCTCACTCCAGTCTCCAGTATCGACCTCACTTCCAGCCCCCAAAAAACCTCATTTCTTTCTCCTACCCTAAAAACGTTTCCCTTCCTGCCCTCCATCTATATTAACCTGTCTAATATACTTCCTAATACAGTTCATTTCTGGACTCACTCTGTTACGATTACTCCTTGTATTGTTTCCTGCACTTATTGTTCAAATATACATGGTGGCTACCCAAACCTTTTTCTTGGTTTTTGTCTCATTATTACAAGAGATAAAAACATCTTCTTCTTTCAGCTGCTCCCGTTAGGGGTTGCCACAGCGGATCATCTTCTTCCATATCTTTCTGTCCTTGTCATCTTGCTCTGTCACACCCATCACTTGCATGTCCTTTCTCACCACATCCATAAACCTTCTCTTAGGACTTCCTCTTCTCCTCCTACCTGGTAGCTCTACCCTTAATATCCTTCTCCTAATATATTCAGCATCTCTCCTCTACATATGTCCAAACCAACGCAATCTCACCTCTCTGACTTTGTCTCCCAGCCATGCAACCTGCGCTGACCCTATAATGTAAGGCATAATTCATAAAAATATTTGGAAATGTGTATATTATGTTATGTGTATAATATTGGTATTTTTGTGTTTTACTGCATTTAAATTTGTGCTTTATTTCATCCATCTTGCTAAATGTGCACTGTGTTCTAGACTTCAGAGTGTAAGTATGTTATATCAGGGGTCCTGAAGTTTAACCCTGGGAGCCCACTGTGGCTGCAGGTTTCTGTCTCAACTAACTTTAATTAGACTGCTGCCGTAATAAACATGTTTCTGTTTGCTACTGTCACTATTTTAATGTTGATGAACTGGGTATGCTGTTTTGTTTAATGCAGCAAGCATTTACAGTATGCATGTTATATAGGGATAATCTTGGTTTTTGATACTTTCATTGTCATCATCATCAACAACATCATCACCACTATCATGATTTCATTTTAATTTTCCAGGTCTTCTGGTTTAATAAAACCATTATTTACTTCTGATTGTGGCATTGGGTCTCACACTGAAGTAGCTGCAGCCTTTCAGCATTCTGTGTCTGCTTCACTTGCTGTTAATTGTCATAAATAATGTACAATAATGGAAGCAATTCTGGAAAAAAAGACATTAATGAAAAAATGACAAAAGGAAGTTAAGCATTTAATGCATTTCAAAGCATTTCTAAATTTCTTATAAATGTAAAATTCACACTACAGTGCTTATATGAAGTCAGAAGTCCAGCTAATTAAATGCGATCAATCAGCAGTAAAATCATTGACTGATTGTCAGACTAGTTGGAACACAAAACCTGCAGCCACAGTAGGCCCCAAGTACTGAATTTAGCAATCACAGTATTATCCATCCATCCATTATCCAACCCACTATATCCTAACTACAGGGTCACAGGGGTCTGCTGGAGCCAATCCCAGCCAACACATGGTGCAAGGCAGGAAACAAACCCCGGGCAGTCCACCACAGGGCACACACACACACACCAAGCACACACTAGGGACAATTTAGAATCGCCAATGCACCTAACCTGCATGTCTTTGGACTGTGGGAGGAAACCCACACAGACACGGGGAGGACATGCAAACTCCATGTAGGGAGGACCAAGGAAGCAAAATCACAGTATTATCTAGATATATATACAGTATGTGTTTTTTTTTGTATAATTTGCTTGAACATTCCGGTTGATTTTGCCTTAAGTACCATAATTAGCTTGCAGGAGTGAAATATTCGTGTTAATCCGAGACAGAGGCTGCCGGCCGAGGGGAGGGGGAGACGGGACCTCAGGAGTAGTGAGCCGGGTAGGGCCCTCCTTACTCATGTGCCAGGCTCTGTTCGAATCTGTCTACCTCTCGCCACATTTTGGAGCGGACCTTGCCTCTGCTTATCTAGCGATACCTGTTTGTTTATTGATTTTTAAAGTCTGTCCTGTTTCACTACTATGCTGGCAGAGCCATGGGGAATGGCTAATTTAAAATAGATAAAATGTATTTATGGTGGTTAGTAGTGCTTCTTGCAGGATCCATTAATCTCGGTTCATATCTTTGGACCTGCCATGTGGAGTTTGAATATTGTGCAGGTGTTTGTGTGGGTTTTTTTCTAGTTACTCTGATTTATCCTCCACATCCCAATAAAGTATAGCTAATTGGAGCTTAAAGAGTACAATGCCAAAATTAATTAGAATCAAGACAAATATCTGTGCCTACTAGATCATACGAGGCACATTAAATGCACTTTTTATGACATTTCCACAAATTGCCAAAGCAGCTATTGTCATTATGAAGTCAGTCTGTCTGTCCAATGAGGCCATGCAGCTCCCAGTAGGCCAGTTTCCTTGAAGTCTGGCACACTTATTCTTTGTGGACATTTAGAAGAATCTTGCATTTTCATTGAGATATCTTGAACAGAGCATGTTGTATGAGTTTATGACTTTTCAAAAACTCCCATTTTTAATAGTGCTGTAAAATATTCAAAACCATCTGTCTTAAAAGAGAAAAAGATTTTAAGTTACCTCAATTAGTCATCCATTTACTTATCTTTCTTGAGAGAGGTTATCTGGATAGTTTCTTTTTCACAAGTCTGCTAGCCACTTTTGACAGCAAAGCACAGGTCATTGAAATGGCATCAGAGACACGTGAAAAACCAAAAACTCTACAGCTTCTTACTTCTTTTAAAACTGTTAATGCTTAAGAAATATAAACTAAAATTTCTGATGAGCTTCTACAAACAACAAGCACAATACAGTACATCAGTATAAGTACAGTCGCAATCACGTTTTTTGACTTTTCCGGTGCTTTTAATGCCATTCTGCCTCAAAGACTGGGGAAAAAGCTAAAGTCTTCACATCTTGATGCCCCCACAATCTCTTGGATCATGGACTACCTGACCAACAGATAGCAGTTTGTGAGGCTGAGAGACTGTGTGTCAGAAATGGTGGAGTGTAATACTGGAGCACCTCAGGGGACTCTCCTGCTTCCCCTCTTATTTAACCGTTACACAGCAAATGTCCTGCTCATTACCAGCACTGCCATCTACAGAAATGTTCAGATGACTCGTCCATCATAGGTGGCATTAATAATGGAGAGGAATCGGAGTACAGAAAAGTTACGGAGGACTTTGTCTTGTGGTGCAAGGACAACAACCTGCAACTCAACATCAGCAAGATATAAGAGCTGGTGGTGGACTTCCAATGTGCCAAGAAGCCTCTGACACCACTCACCATTCTGGTGGAGAATATGGATGGGGTGCAGAGCTAAACATACCTGGGGTTTCACATGAACAACAAGCTGGACTGGTCTGACAACACAATGGAAATGGACAAGAAGGTCCAGAGCAGACTGGACTTGCTAAGAAGACTCAGTTGTTTGATGTGTGCAACAAACTACTGGAAATGTTCCATCAATCCATAGTAGGGTGTTCTATGCTGCAGTCTCCTGGGGAAGGTACCTGATCTGAAAAGAAACTCAATGTCTGAATAAACTTATCAAAAAAGTCTGCAAACCATGGAGAAACTAGCAGCTGTTGTGGAAAAGAAGATGGTGGCAAAATTGGGTGCCATCATGAAAAATCCCCTCCAACCCCACCAGGGATGCTCTCTGGAAGCACTTTTACCCTTATCGCTCATTCCACCACAATGCACTAAGAAGCTCCTCTGGGGGTCTTTTCTATAGACTGCTGTCAGGCAATTCAGTGCTTCCATCTGATGTACTCATTTATTTATTTATTTAAAGATTTGGGGGGCTTTTCCCCCTGCTCACTTCACTCGATAAAAGGGCAAGCGCTATTTGCCAGCCACTCTGCGTCTCTGCTGCTCACGTTGTGAAGAGGGGGGCTGAATGCACCCCAAGGAGATGTGGTCACTCCTCCGAAACCCCCTCTTAAACGTTAATCAATGGGAAACAAACTGCCATGTGATCTGCACTTCGCTCACCTAACCCACCCCAGCGCTATGAGGCATTATGAAGAGGAGGGCTGAATGCATCCCAAGTAGACATGGTTGCTCCTCCAAAACCCCCTCTTAAACGGTAAAAACAATGGGAAACAAATAACAGTTGTTTTTTTTTTTACCTCCTCTTTGCTCGATCAGCTGCTGGCTTGCTGCTGCTGCCATGCCGCGTGATCTGCATCACACGCAGAACATTTAAAACATTTAATAGCCTGTCCTTTGGTCTCACTGCCTTGTCTCTCTTCTCCCCTAGTCATCCTCTGCTCCTCTTGGGGGTCCCACTGCTAAGGCACACCTCTATGAAGAGGAAGATTTTCTATTCTTTTAATTGAGAGATGGAACTGTCCCCTCTGACTACACACAGAGCTCGATTCACTCCTGAAAGAGAGATGTTTGTTTGAAGTGTTTAATAATGTTTCTGTCTCTAAAATCTCCTGTGTATCTGTGCAACTCTGTGACCCAAGCGTGACAGCATATGTGGATTTCACTTTCACCAAACAGCAAATTTTTTAATTCTCGCCGATATGCCTCTTCATTCGGAAAAAAACTCTACTTTTCTCTGATGGCAACATGAATTAGGCGATCTACAAGTCTCCGACTTAAAGTTTAATTCCGAACAATATATTCAATCTCTTTTCGCTGTTCCATTATTTCACCGAGTAATAATTTCTGTTTGTTTGCGCTATCATTTTTTTGAGAGTTTAGAATTTTTATACTTCCATTATCTCTAACCTGCTCTGCATGTGTATTGCGCCAACATTTTTGAATTCTTTACGACAATCTACTTTGCCATCTGCTCTTTGTCTTTTATTTCCCGCCCTGGGAGTGGTTAAATCTCTTGGCACAAAGCCTCGTCTCGCGGGACGTGAAAGTGTCTCTCTCCAAAAGATCACATCTCGTCTCACTAAAAGTCTCGTCTCCCAAGATTTTTTTACTATAGCAGAGATTATTTGATTGATTGACTATATTATCTGACCTGTGAGACCGTATCCTTGATTTTTGTTTCTGCTGCTGTTTGCGTCTGAATTTCCCCTTGGGATTAATACAGTTTATCTAATTTAGTTGATTGACACAAATTTTACATCATTTTACTTTGAATCTGGTTTTATGAAAGCTATTTTTGCTACCTATGTGGCTCAGTTTTTAAATACAGTATATTGTAAAATACTATTTAAAAAAACATATATTTTATGTATTCTACTAATGCATGCGATCGTATTCTACAGATTTTAATTCTTAAACTGGTAACTTCTTTCTAAAAAGCCAATGATAGCACATCAGTCAGAGCAATTTTTACATCACTTGAGTTGAAATTTGCTGTCTATAAAAGCTATTTCAGCTAACACACACCTGACTGTATTTGGTTGTAAACTGCTAAAACCATTAAAATATGTTTTTTGTGCAATCTAATAATACTTGTAATTTCATTTGATTGTTATTTAGTTATTTATATACTTCCTCTGTCTTTGAATAGCTAAATAAACAAACATTAAAACTGCTCCAACCGTCACAATAATTAAATAACTTCCCACATGCAATGCATGTTAGGTCATGCAAACATATTCTCACTTGTTTTTAATCTTAGTCAAAGAAAAATAAGGTCAATTAAAATATTTGTAAAAAGATCATTGATCTTTTTCATGAATCTCTCAGTAAGAAGGTTAGCATGAACCATATTTAATCCATGTTGCAGGCTTTATTGATTTGCCTGTTTCAAGGAAACAAGAGTCGGTATATAAAGTAAAATATGGATGTATTACAGGCATCTCACAACAAAACATTAGCTCACAAATACAAAATACATTCTCACCAGCAGCAACAGAAGAAAAAGATCAGTAAAAGTATTAAATCTGGTTATTTTAAAAACCATATTAGGGAAAAGCTAAATTGATTGGGTGGAAAATTCTGATTATAAGCTCTTCAAGGCCATTTTCTTGAAACGCTCAATTACCTTTTAAAAGGGCTTGGTGGTTTAAGCGCTTATGACACGCAGCAAGTGTTGATGCCAAAAACACAGATCGAGATGTGACTATTGGATCTCCTTCTTCTTCTTTTTCTTATTACTAGGGGGTTCCCCCCCTGCTCGCTTTGCTCGCCAACCCCAAGGAGATGCTGTCGCTCCTCCGAAACCCCTTCTTAAACGGTAATACAATGGAAAGCAAATACAGTTTTTTTTAACTAGATCAGCTGCTTGCTTGCTGCTGCTGCCGTGCCATATGATCTGCATCTCGCACGGCGCTTCAAACATTTAAAAGCCTGAACAGCAGCTGTCCTACTCTTTGTCTTTTATTTCTGGCCTTGGCCGTGGTTAAATCTTTTGGCACAAATTCCCGTCTCACGGGAGGTAAATTCTTGATATTTTTTAGTTTAGAATTTAAAAATGGAACAAGAATCTGAAAATCTAACATCACATTCAAGTTCGATATATTTTGAAAAGAATGATAAAAAACATATATATGTAGGTTTTAAAATTATCCTGATTTAAAGCGTGACAAAAAACGTGACATAAAAATATCACCGTTGCACTTTTAGGCTTAGGATTTTATATACAGTATATAGAGTAGATTACTATTATTATTATTATTATTATTATTATTATTATTATTATTATTATTAGTTCTTGTAGTTATCATCTGAAATGTTTCCATCAGTTCAGGTTCTGAATCCACCTTTCTGTTACTAGGTGATAGGAGGCCACGGCTCAGCTCAGGGTGTGATGCTAGAGCATTGCATGGCACATTCTTGGAAACATCTACCCAAATTCACTTATCGCCAGTCTGCCTAAAACACAGCTTTATAATAAGAGAGGAAAGTATGGGAAGATATGGAAATCATGCAAAATCCTTACTGTTAAAAACCAAGTCAAGAAAGACATTCAAACTGTTAAAGCTGTGAGGCTGCAATGTTAATCACTGAGCCACCATGCCATGAGTTTGTTTTTGTTTGCTGAAAAACTGCCCACCTTCTAAAGATGCTTACTTATTAAAAGATCACAAGAACTAAAGCTTTTCCTGGCAGCTTTGGGTGCAAGACAAGAAACGGTCTTGGATGGGATGCCACTCTATAGACATGGTTGTTTACACTGAGCCTATTTAGATAGATAGATAGATAGATAGATAGATAGATAGATAGATAGATAGATAGATAGATAGATATGAAAGGCACTATAAGATAGATAGATAGATAGATAGATAGATAGATAGATAGATAGATAGATAGATAGATAGATAGATAGATAGATAGATAGATTCCCTCATAAACTTCAAAAGACACATCTGTGGAAAGTGCAGAGAAACAGAGAAAGTGCCTAGACAAAGCCCTTATGAACAATACAAAATGTGGCATTTTCTAAACCACTTTATCCAGTTTAGTACCTTGGGTTGAAACATTGGTTCCAAGACAGGACACATTTCTGGATGATATGGGAGTCCATCATGGGCCCTCACATGCATGTAGTGTCTTCACAAAGTATTCAGACCCACTCCTTTTTTTCACATTTTTTATGAGTTAGCCTTGTGCAAAAATAGTTTAAATTACTTTTCCCCCCTTATCCAATAGAAATCAATATCTAAGAAGGACAAAGTAAAAAAAAAAAAACCTGAAATATCCCATTGACATATGTATTCAAACCTTTTTGGTATGGCACTTGGATTTTGGCTCAGGTCCATCCTATTCAATTGATCGTTATTGAGATGATTCTACACCTTGTATGGAGTCCACCTGTGATTTGTTTGATTGATTGGACATGATTAGGAAAGGCACACACCTCTCTGTAGAAGGTTCAATAGTTGACATTTTGTGTCAAAGCAAATAAAAACAAAGTCATGAGGTTGAAATAAATGCCTGCAGAGCTTAGAGACAGGATTGTGACAAGATATAAATCTGGGGAAGGCTACAAAACAGTTTCTTCAGCAATTTCCCAAGAGCACAGTGGCCTCCATAATTCTTAAATGGAAGAAGTTTGGAATAGCCATGTCTCTTTCTGGACCTAGCTAGCTAAACTGAACAACTGGGGGAATAGGGCCATGGTAAGAGAGGTGCCCAAGAATCTGATGGTCAGTCCAGAGAATCTGTGAGGAGGAAGAATAAACGTCCAGAAGAAGAACCACCAGTGCAGCACTGCACTAATCCGGGATTTATGGCAGAGTGGCCAGATAATACAGGAAATTCCTCTTGGAGTTTGCAAAAAGGTACCATAACAACTCTTTGAGTATGAGAAATGACATTCTCTGGTCTGATGAAACCAAGAAAAAACATTTTTGTCCCCAGTTCAATGTGTCATGACTGGCGGAAAATAGACACTACCATTCCAATGGTGAAGCACAGCTTAGGTGTTTTTCAGGAGCAGGGAAGGATTTTCATGGTCAAGGGAAAGCTGAATGGAACAAAGTGCTGAGATATCCTTCCTGAAACTCTGCTCCACAGTCCTCTGGTCCTTAAACTGCCCTGAAGGTTCACCTTGCAAAAGAGCAAAGATCCCAACCACAAAGCAAAGACAACACGGGATTGGTTTAGGGACAACTCTGGGAATGATCTTGAGTGGCCCAGCCAGAGCCTTAACTTAAACCAAATCAAACATTTATTGAGAGACCTGAAAATAGCTGTCCAAAAATTGTCTCCATTTGAGAGGATCTGCAGATGAGAATAGCAGAAAGTCTACAAAACCATTCATATGAAGACTCCTCTTACCCAAGAAGATCACAGGCTGCCAAAGGGCCTTCAACAAAGTACTGCGTAAAGGGCCTTTTTACTTTTAATAAATTACCTTTTCTCGCTTTGTCATTCTGGGGTACTGAGTGTTAACTGATGAGGAAAATGAATTCAAATGATTTAAGCACAATGCTGCAACAAAAGAAAATGTGTAAAAAATGAAGGGGTCTAAATACTGTGTGTTCACCAATTAATAAGACTTGAATATCTGCTAGATGGAGAATAAAATCTGAAGCACCAAGAAATGAAGAAAATGCCAAAACTGCACAGAAACATGACGTTTGAAGTCAGGGTGCTGGGACCACCAAACACTATACCACCACCGTCCATTTAAACTACTAATAAAATTCAATATTCGGTAGATTGGATCCCAGGTTAATACGTTAAAGTTACTTAACACAACAATTCAATATGGCATACTGAATTGTTACGTTATAAACTGAAAAACAGTTTAGGTTCTTAAACTTTTTAACATATGCATTGGAAAATCTTCTAGTAAATCTCATTTCTCTTTTAAGAAATATTTAGAGAACAAGATTGCTTATATAGCTGCAATTTTTTATTCTAATACAGTAATCTTAACATCAATTTACCATTCTGCAAAATAAAAAAAAAAAATAAATGTGAGGAATGTGTAATTTAGGATATTAAATATGAATGAATTGCATCTTCACTCCTTGTGTGGAATCATATTCATCCTTTTATTGCACTTTAAAGTAGTAAGTTAGCTTTAATGGAATTTTGTACCTTGTATTTTTTTTTAATTCTGTGTCACTTAAGAAGCCGATTACTCAATCACTGAAATAAAATGCAGTATATACTATAGCAGATTAATGTCACCAGGAATGAAGATGACTGGTAAATAATGGAAATCTGTTTAACTTTCCTCCTCTAAAAGGAACAGAACCATAAACGATGAAAGGAATATCAGGCATACATCTATTAAACATCCATCCATCCATTTTCCTAAATCCGAGTGTTCAGGCAGCGTCTCAGGGCAGCTGGAGCCTATCCCATCAATTGCTGGGCGCAAGGCAGGAATAACACAAGGACAGGGTGCGAGTAACATATAACAAATATGGGACACAGGAGGGCACAGTGGGCATTGTTGATGCCTACTAGCTGCTGGACTCCTTGTGACATCCAGCTAGTCTGTTTGTCTTTCTTTGGCTTGTGTGGGTTTCTTTTGTCATTTTCCAAAAAAAAATGTAATTAATTAGGTTGAGCACAGCTCCATACTGTGAATATGCCCTCCAATTGGCTCGCGTTTCTTCTAGGACTGGTGTCTCCCTTACTGTAGGGCATACTAATGACCAACCTACTTATTCACAACAGGTCAGTTTAGAAAGCCCAATTGACTTAATGTACATATTTTTGGCATGTTGGGACAGACTAGAGTGACGCAGGAAAATATGCAAGGAAAACAAGAAAACTCCATATGGTCAGTTATCATTTCAAGAATTAAACCCAGATTCCTAACACTGAGAAACAGCCACACTATCCACCGTGTCATGACTGCATCTTGCCAGAACTACTTGAACTGAGAGTGAGATGCTCAGTTAACCTGAAATGATGTGCAGCCTGAAGAAGGAAAGACTTTAGAGAAGGTTACAGTATGTTGCTTAGATAAGAAGAATATCTGTATGAAATAAATTTATGGGCTCCCTCACAGTAGCAAAGGTTGGGCTTCTACCCCAAAAAGAAGAAAGGAAATAGAAAAACAAAAATCAGCGGATCTCCCCTTTTCCTTCTAAGTACACTCCACAATGTGTCACAGTACTGGTGAACACTAACAATTACTGAAGAATACAGCAAAGTCCATCACTGGAGACCACGCGTCTCCAATGTGACTATTTGAAGGCAAGAGTAATCCTTTGCCATGACACATTAAGCATCATAAGTAACACTCAGGATGCACATTATTTTATTTAACTGTTTTCCCCCAGCCATAGCAACACCCATGAGATGTCTTTTGTCACCTGCTAGTCTTGTCACATTGAAGTGGCCTGTAATGGTTAAAGGTACTGGATTTTAAAACACAAGGTTGTTTAATTCTTAACCTTACCTCTCTGTGTGACTCGGAACAAGTTAATTTGTTTGTGCTCCATCTAATGTGTTCAGCACATGACTTTCCCTATGGAAAGCTGTGAATGGTAGTAGAAATAAACATTACAAGCTAATATTTTATTATTTGCAATCAAAAGGAAGACTGGCATCTTGTTAAAAAAAACGTATACTTTCCTTCCTTAATTATGCTGCAGCGAGAGCACAAACGTGCAGCAAAAGCGCAAAACCATTAACTTTGGACAGTGAATGCTACTGAAACAGTGCTCCTCAAATTCAACAGACGTCTAGCAGATTCTGACTCATTTTTCTGTTATTGTGTTCACTGTCTGTCCAGCACTCAAAAAGTGGCTAAATTATAGATAGATAGATAGATAGATAGATAGATAGATAGATAGATAGATAGATAGATAGATAGATAGATAGATAGATAGATAGATACAGTATCATCTAAATACGCATGAGAATAACTATACAGGAAGAAAATTAAAAAGAAAGGAAACTTCTGACTTGTCTGTCATAGTCACTGTGAGGCAGTATGCAAACGTAAGTATAAAGGAGCCCCCGTAGTGTTTCTTAACACACTTCTGAATAATTTGTCAGCTGAAAGGGCTCAGTGTTGGTGTGTCACATAGAGGGTATGTAGCACTCTTTATAAAGGCACTCAGTTTTGCTTTAATTCTCTTCTTAGCTATGACCTCCAGTGGGTCCAGAGTGCGTCCAATAAATGAGTCTACCCTTTTGACTAGCTTTTTGATTTGGTGAACCCAATACACTACAACGTAAATTATCACATCGGCCCCCACAGTTGTAGAAAATGTGCAGAATGCCACTTCCCACAAAGGAACACAATCTCCTAAGCAAAAAGAGCCTACTCTGCCCTTTCTTATATAGTTCCTTTGTGTTCTAAGACCAGTCCAATCTGTCACTGATGTGGATCCCCAAGTATTTGTAAGAGGGCACCACCTCCACATCCACTCCCTAAATAATGTAGCAAGAGTCAATAACCAGTTCCTTGGTTTTGCTAATGTTAAAATGCAGACAATTCTTTCTGCACCCATGTACAAAACTTCTCTACCTGTCTCCTCTCCTCTGTCACCCATCAATACACCCCATATGTGAAGAATCGTCAGAGATCGGGAATACTTAAAACTGAAAACTTGTAGTCAAAATTTTGACCTCCTTACAATCCTCTTCTTACATGTTACACTTTTGAAATACAGTATGTAGATATCTCTGAGGAGCAAAATGTACTGAAACAATTTTGTACAAAATCAATAGGCTTCTGGCAATTTACAATGCTGATAACCCTGGCAAGGTTTATTCGGATTGATTGACTCATCTTTGTGTTATTGCAACCTCAGGCGCATATTCTGACACACAGACAAACAGACATTGGTCAGAAAGGGTGATGGAATACTTTTAAGGGATTCATAAATTGTTTGAACCCATTAAAACTTATAATCAAAATTCTGACCCCATCACACTACTGTATATAAATATCTCTCTATATATAAAATCCAACATCTGTCTGTATGTATGTATATAATTTGCTTGAACATTCCAGTTGATTTTGTGACTTCTCTCATTGCACTATGTATCAAAGTTCGCTTGAAGTACCGATTTATTTGCGTGAATCTGAGATAGACGCAGCGGGCCGCTTAGCTAGTGAAAGAGAACACTAAATGGATTTAGATTGGGCTTTTTCTATAATTTGTTTGAACATTTTGGATGATATTGCGACTTCTCTCATCGTCCTAAGCATCATAGTTCGGTTGCAGGAGCGATATATTCACACTAATCCGAGGTAGGGGAGGGAGAAGCGTGACGTCAGGATTGTGGTGCCGGTCAGGGCCCATCTAATTGTCCTTTTTCACAAATATGCAGGCAGAGCCGCGGTGGACGGCTAATTTATACTAAACAGTGAATTCAAAATGTAATCAGTCCTCTTTTCTTTCTACACACTTTATTACATTGTACATTTAATTTTAAATTGATAAATTGACCATTTTTTCCCAACAACCTACATTCAATAACCCATAAAGACAAACTTTTTGGAAGTTTTGCAAATTTATTTAAAAATCGACAACTGAAATCTCTTATTCAGTTAAGTATTCAGACCCTTTGCTGTGTCACTCCAAATTGTGGTCAGATATATCCTGCATGTTTTAATTCGTCTTGAGATGTGACTAAAACCTGACTGATGTCCACCTGTGACAAACTGAATTGATTGGACACTATTTAGAAAATCAAACATCTGTGCATATAAGGTCTACAATTGATACTTTATGGAACTGAAGACCTCTCTGATCAAATTGTGGCGAGGCACAGATCAGGGCAAAGGGTTGAGATTTGTAAAGCTTTGAGTGTTCCTTGGAGCACAATGATCTCAATAATTGTGCAACAAAGTAAGTTTGGAAGCACCGGGATTCTTCCTAGAGTTGGCCATCCAGCCAAACTGAGGAAACTTGGCAAGAAGGGCCCTATTGAGGGAGGTGACCAAGAACCTAATGGTCACTTCTAATAGATCTTCGGAAGTCCAGTCCTGTTAGAAAGGCAGCCATCTTGGCAGCACTCCATCAATGAGAATTTTATAGTAGATTGGCAAGACTTACTCAAGACTTCTTGAGTAAAAGGCACATTGTATGACAGGAGGGAAAAGATTCACTGGTCTGATGAGAAACAAATTGAACTGTCTGATTAGAATTCCAAGTACAATGTCTGCCAAACTAGGCACTGCTCATCACCTGCCTAATACCATCCTTAAGGTGAAGCATGGGGGTGCTTATCAGTGGCAGGGAGAGGGAGACTGGTCAGAATGGAGGTAAGGATGAATGCAGGCAAATAAAGGGAAGTTTGAAGAAAACCTGATCCAGAGTGCAATCAACATCAGACTGGGTCAACAGTTCACCTTCAGTATGATTAGATAGATAGATAGATAGATAGATAGATAGATAGATAGATAGATAGATAGATAGATAGATAGATAGATAGATAGATAGATAGATAGATAGATAGATAGATAGATACTTTATTAATCCCAAGGGGAAATTCACATAATCCAGCAGCAGCATACTGATACAAAAAAACAATATTAAATTAAAGAGTAATAAAAATGCATGTAAAAACTGATAATAACTTTGAAAAATGTTAGTGTTTACCCCTCCGGGTGGAATTTAAGAGTCGCATAGTGTGGGGGAGGAACGATCTCCTCAGTCTGCCAGTGGAGCAGGATGGTGACAGCAGTCTGTCGCTGAAGCTGCTCCTCTGTCTGGAGATGATCCTGTTCAGTGGGTGCAGTGGATTCTTCATGACTGACGGGAGCCTGCTCAGTGCCCGTCGCTCTGCCACGGATGTTAAACTGTCCAGCTTCATTCCTACAATAGAACCTGCCTTCCTAACAAGTTTGTCCAGGTGTAACCGTCTGGTAGAACATCTGCAGCATCTTATTGCAGATGTTGAAGGACGCCAACCTTCTAAGGAAGTATAGTCGGCTCTGACCTTTCTTACACAGAGCATCAGTATTGGTTGTCTAGTCCAATTTATCATCCAGCTGCACTCCCAAGTATTTATAGGTCTGCACCCTCTGCACACAGTCTCCTCTGATGAACACGGGGTCCATGAGGGGACTGGGCCTCCTAAAATCCATTACCAGTTCCTTGGTCTTGCGGGTGTTCAGGTGTAAGTGGTTTGAGTGGCACCATGTAACAAAGTCTTTGATTAGCTTCCTATACTCCTCCTCCTGCCCACTCCTGATGCAGCCCACAATAGCAGTGTCATCAGTGAACTTTTGCACGTGGCAGGACTCTGAGTCGTACTGGAAGTCCGATGTATGTTGGCTGAACAAGACCAGGGAAAGTACAGTCCCTTGCGGTTCTCCTGTGTTGCTGACCACAATGTCAGACCTGCAGTTCCTGAGACGCACATACTGAGGTCTGTCTGTAAGATAGTCCATGAAGCTGAAGCATACAGCCAAGACAATAATGGCGTGACTTCAGGACAAGTGGACAAGTGGCCCCGCCAAAGACCAGACTTAAACCCCATAGAACATAGGTGGAGGGACCTGAAGATGACAGTTTACAAACATGTCCCTTTCCAATTTAACAGAGTGTATGAAGGATGGGATAAACTGCCAAAATCCAGGTATGCAAACCTTGTAGAGATTTACACATGAAGACTCACAACTGTAACTGCTCCCAGAGGGGCTTTTACAATGTGCTGAATTAAGGGTATGAATACCTATAGCAATGAGAGATTCCAACTTTTGCTTTTTAATAAATTTGCAAACCTTTCTCAAAACATTTTTTCCCATTATGGGTTATTGAGTGTAGACTGATGGGCAAAAATTTCAAATGCATCCATTTAAAATGAAATGTACAACACAATAAAGTATGTAGAAAGAGAAGGAGTCTGAATACTTTTGGAATCCACTGTATGTAGCTATCTCTGAGGAGCAAAATCTACTGAAACTATTTTGTTCAAAATCAATAGGCTTCGGGCAGTTTACAAAGCTAATACCCATGCCAAGTTTCATTCAGATTGACAGATTCGTCTTTGGGTTATCATCAAAAGTTGGAATGCGAGTTTAGTCCATCATGTTCACGGATGTCTTAAATACACAAAATTATTGAAAACTCAGACTTGAAATTTGACCCCATCAAAATAGCTCATCTTCATCCTTACTTAAGGTACATGTAGTTATTTTTGTAAAGCAAAATCTATTGAGGAAATTTTGCTCAAAATCAATAGACAACTTGCATTTAACAAAGTTAACAATGGTGCCAGGCTTCATGTGGATTAAGTATTCCAGTTCTCAGTGTTCTTGTCCTCAGACACTCATCCTGACACACACACACGTCACTTCAAAACTGTCAAATTGTGTTCACAGATGTCCAAAACATATAAAGCTTCTGAAAACGCAAAGTCGAAGGACTTGATCCAGTCTTAGTCCTTTTCCCACAATACACATCTGCAGTATACACAGTATAGACAGAATAAAAATGGATGTGGAACTTTTAATAGTAGATGCTGATCTTTTAGATCACATTTGGTAAAAGGTGCTATAGAAATAAAATGTATTATTATCATAAAGGTTGGCTCCAGCAGACCCCCATGACCCTGTGTTCGGATTCAGCGGGTTAGAAAATGGATGGATGGATGGATTATCATAAAGGCATATGCTGAAATAATAAACATAATTAAGATTTTTCTGGTCAGGTATGAAGATTTAAAAGTTTAAACACCTTTTGAAAAAACATATTATCTATTAATACGTTGTCATAAATCACCACATGGAAAAAAAAATTGCACTTAGTAGAAAAGTAGTGTATGTGTAGCATAGCAGGTAATGGAAACCTCTAATGCACTTACACTGCTTATCAAGACATGCAATTTACCTCAGCCACAAAGCTCTTGCATGCTTTCCCAGCAGCCTCTGCTGATGACAGCAGCTTTACATTTACACCTCCACAGGCTGAATCTGCCAGTAGATCTAACTGATCAATAGCCAGCTACTCTTATGCTAATTTGACAGTGTTTTCTACTCCCTGGAGGATGTCATTCAGCTCATTGCCAACTAATCTCCGGCTCCAGAAGAAATCCTTCCATCTATAAGTCTCAAGCAGCGTTTGCATCTTTTCAAATTAAGCTTAGCCATAATACATTTTTCAAAGAATTATTCATTGTCACATTAAAAACAATATAGAAAAATCATTTGTATTCAGAGCTTCCGAGAGTGTGTTGAGTTGGCACATGTCTGTATGTTTTTCTCTAGGTCCTCTGGTTGTCTCCCATATTCCAAAATCTTGCTGACTAGGTTAACTAGTAACTTTACATTGTCTAATTGTGTGTGAGTGTGTTATGCATAAGTTAGTGGGTCCTGTGAAGAACTAGCACCATATCCAGGGGCAGATCGAAATAATATAGGCACCTGATAATTTTGGTCTCCATGCTTCAAAAAAGACACAGCAGCTTTAGTAAAAAGGCCAGAGAAGAACAACAGGCCTGATTCCAGGACTGTAGTACATGAACTATGAGGAGAGACTGGGGGATATGAATCTTTTCAGTTTAAGCAAATGAAGATTAAGAGGTGACATGTCTTGAATTTTTTTAAATTATGAAAGGAATTCATACAGTGGATCAACGCTTTTACTTCAAAAAGAGTTTAACAAGAACACAGGGACACAGCTGGAAACGTGCTAAAGGGAAATTGCCCATAAAACACTGAATTTATTCTTTTTACACAGAGAACTATAGACACATGGGATAATTACCAAGTATATAAGACGTTAGAGACATTCAAAACTTGATTTGAAGTTATTTTGGACAATATAGGTGAATAGGATGGATGAGTGTGTAGGGCTGAATGATCTGTTTGTATCCATTTCTTTTTAATGTTAAACTACTTTACTACTTTAATCCTACACCTCACTAAAACTTGTACCTCTGAAATTTTAATTTAACGACTCATTGTATATTATTGTTCTAACATTATATACATTGGTGTAGGGGTTTGCTTGTCTGTGGCATTACTGCGGAAGTTAATTTAATGTTTCCGTCTTGTTTTGTGTAATTTGTATTATGAAATGATATCTCTCTATTATAAAAAAATTCTTGCGACAAGATGTGATCTTTTAAAAAAGAGACAGAGAGACACTTTCACATCCCGCGAGATGGTCATGTCATGTCATACAATCTTTGGAAGCAAGTCCCATAATACCCATGCAGAGCAGGTTAGAGATAATGGAAGTAGGAAAATTTGAAAGTCTCAAAAAATGAGAGTAAAGATCTCATTAGCGCAAACAAACGGAAAATATTACTTGGTGAAATAATGGAACAGCGAAAAGAGATCAAATAGTGTTTGAGCATATCTGGGGGAGAAGAGACAAGGCAGTGAGACAAAAGGACATGTGGAGTACAGGCTTTTACACGTTCAAAGTGCCTCATGAAATGCAGATCACGTGGAATGGCAGCAGTAGCAAGCCAGCAGCTGATCGAGCAAAGAGGAGGTAAAAAAAAAAACAACTGTTATTTGTTTCCCATTGTTTTCACCGTTTAAGAGGAGGTTTTGGAGGAGCAACCGCGTCTACTTGGGGTGCATTCAGCCCTCCTCTTCACAATGCCGCATAGCGCTGTAGGTGAACGAAGTGCAGATCACATGGCATGGCAGGGGAAGGAGTTGGTGCGCGAAGCAGGGGGCAAAGCCCGCTAGTTTCCAATAAAATTTTTTTAGCATCTTGTATTTGTATCAATTAATCCACACTAGTGTCTAGGAGTGGTTGAGCATTGACATTGGATTTAAAGTTGACCTCATCACGATTTATTTATTTTACATTAATTACGTTGAGGTTCCAGGGGAAATGCTGTATGTTCATGTGAAGAAACCTTCAAGAGAGTAAAGATATTTAAACAGACTTAATGGACTACATGTTCTCTATGCCTTAGGAAAATATTTCGTAGTTCTTCTCAAGTTATAGTCTGTCAGAATGCAGTTCAGATTGTAATACAGATTTTTAATAAGAGAGACAGGTTTTTATTTAATTTTATTTGTATTATTATTTTTGTTATTAAATAATAAAAGAGAGAATGAAAAATAATGGCATATAGTAGGTCACATGCTCAATATAGTGTAGCTCAGATCTCTAGTCTAGGCCAAAATAGCCTATTATTAGGCTAACCTTCAAAGTTCTGCTGTGTATCTTTTCCTTAGGTTTTTATCAGACATCTTAAAATATAAACGAAGGGCTGTAAGAAAAAAGTGTGGCTAATAAAATAACATCAGCAAGCAAGGGTTAATTCAGCACTGAACGTTAGAAATGGAGAAGGTCAGACAGTATGATTTTAGCTTTGAAGATTTCTTTCTGTGCTTATGCTGCGGACTTCTGCTGATACAGCTTCTTTTGCAATCTAAAAATGGCTAAAACCATAAATGTAGAGCCAATACTGGAATAACATGAATGATTAAGAGATATTATCTTTTTGGAAAGACACCAAATTAAACCATTTCAAAATCACTTTTGGCTAAATACAGTATACTTATATCATTCAAACATTATTTTATAAAGAAGCTTCAGAAATATTATGTGCTAGAGACCAAGCAGTTACAGAAAGAAGGTCAGCACCTCAATCCTATGACGGCGTGTGATGGGATTTATTTTAATTGTTTTATTTACAGTATACTTCACAAATTACTATATGCCGTAATGAGCCAGCAATAGTCAGATTAGGAAATGTGACACTGGAGAGGCATACACTTTTCTATTGAATGCATATGAATACAGAAAGGAACTTGTAGAGTAAACAGTGCAAAAATGTTTGCAGGATTACACAAATGTTCATGTATCCATACCTTTACTGAACTTGCTTAATAATCAATCAGATATGGCAGAAGTCTACCTGAGCAGTATTGGTCCACAAGGCTGGACCTAAATTTGGCCCCTTTTGATCACATCCAAGCATATACTCATATTCTCATACTCATTGACACCAAAGCAATTTTATTGTGATCAGCTTTGTATTGAAGTTAACAAAAAGAAAAACATTGTTTATGAACTTGCTGTAAGTCAAAAACTATCAGATAAGATAAACTTTAAAATAATCTAATTCCTACAGCGCCCATCCAACCCAAACTTCACAGTAAAATACTAAAAAGTGAAGGTCAAAAAAGATGGGGAGCTATGGCTATGCTGCATCGAAATTCAACTGCCACTTCTCAACGCTGGATCTACATGTCCCCTCGATCCATTTTGTGTCTCCACCACCTGATCAAAGTGACGTGCAGTCGGCTGTGATGTTGGAATGAAAGTGGAGACTCCAAACTGTTGATGAAACCCAATGCATCAAATCTTCTAGGATGACTTGTAAGGACAATAAGGAACACTTTATGCATATTTAAGTTAATTGCAATGCCCAGTGGGTGCTGGGAGGCCAACTTGGAACTTGGAACACCTGAAGATTTTTTTATCTACAGGATCTTTTTTTTTTTTTTGTTCTGACCATAGCATTGAATGTATCAGCAGAGACTTGAAAGTGTATTTCTAAATGAACACGCTGTTACTTGTATATCAGTATTATTTAAGTGCATGTTGATTTATGGTGGACTGGCGCCCTGCCCGGTGTTTGTTCCTGCCTTGTGCCCTGTGTTGGCTGAGATTGGCTCCAGCAGACTCCCGTTTCCCTGTGTTAGGATATAGCGGGTTGGATGATAACTGACTGACTGACTGGACGTTGATTTATTCTCAGTTACTACTTGTGGTATCTCATTTATTCATTCATATTCATATCTATCTCTGATTTATTTTTCTTTTCTTGCATTTTTTTCGTTGACATCTAGTAAAGCATTTTGAGCTCCTTTCTTTGTATGAAATCTGCCATAGAAATAAATGTTGTTGTTGCTACTGAAAGTTCAAGTTAGACTAAGGTAATATAGAGGATTTCCTGAAATGCATGGTGTTCCCAAAAACATTCCCCAAGACAGCCAGTCCCTTAAATTGAGTGTTTTGATCCCAGCTTCTGCCACACTCTTCCTTTAGTTTGCCCTTTAAACTCCAACGTACGATTTTCTCCTTTGAATCAATCTGTTTAAATGGAAGGATCAAGAGTTGCTGATATGTTTATAGTATATAGACCATTTGTAAATATAATAACATTCTAAAAGTGTTAATGTATTATTCATAGTCACTATTGTAAAATTATTGGAGCTGTAAAAAGGGCAAGCCTTGGTGTTTACTTGGTCCATAACTGTTTATTAAGTTACTAGCATGGAGAATTGTATAACGCAGTCTGAATAAGTCAGGTACGTTTGGCACAAACAATGCATTGGCTGGCTTGAAATTAAAGCATATTTCTTTGTTATTTTGTACTTTGTACCTTTACACTTGTGAGCTGAAGTAGAATATTATTAGATAAAATTTACAAAAAGCTCCAGCAGATGACTAAGCATGCAGCTAAAGTTATTGGGAGTGATGTAGATGATCTGGCAAATGTGTGTCAGAGGACAAAGCTAAAGAAACTAGAAATAATCTCAACTGACGACAGACGTCCATTACATGGAGAACTTAACTTAAGTAAATCAGCAAGGATAGTCGCTTTGAAAACTCACACACATCGCTCCAGAAATTCCTTTCTTCCTAATGCCATATGACTTTTTAATAAATAATATCAGAGAAAATGATTAAAATTTTATATGTACCCTTTAACAATTTTCAAACTTCCTTACCTTAACCTGTCTTGTCTCTGTTTGTTTTGTTTCATTTCTTTCTGCCTTGTTATTAGATGCAACTGAGAAGGCAAAGTTCATGTTTTCTTGTGTAAACAGGACTAAATAAAACAGCCTTGAGAATCTCATCCCACTCATTGTACCTTTATGCAGATGATCAGGATTTGCATAATCATATTTGATCAGTAACAGTTGTTTTTTTTATTATTTAGATAGTAATATACACATTTTTTTTCAAATTTAATGGGACTAATAAACTCATATTACATGTATTTATTGTTCTGCTAGTTCAAAATGAACACTAGAAATGACAAAAAATTACTCTAAAAACCAAAAACTGTGTTTATGTTGTTCTCCATGATGTATCTGCAGTGGAACAAATACAAAAACTGATGATTTATAATAGTAATAATAATAATAATAATGATTTGACTTGCTTGTTCTAACTGTTCATCATTGATGTCCAATCAAGTCACTTAAATAATTACATATAAACACACAATGGATTCATAAAGTTCAGACCCCATCACTTTTTCACATTTTGCTACGTTGCAGCTTTATGCTTAAATCATTTAAATTATTTTTTTTCCTGTCATCAAGAAAAACTCAATACCCCAGAATAACAAAGTGAAAACAGGATTGTAGGATTTTTTTTAATATCTGCAAGCTTCTTAAAATCAAAAAACTGAAATATCATATTGACACTATCATCCAGATCTTTTGCTATTACAGTTGAAATCTATCTCAGGTGCGTCCCATTCTATTGATCATCATTGAGATGTTTCTACAGCTTGTTTTGGAGTCCATCTGTTAAATGAGGTGGACTGATCAGGAAAGGCATAGACCCACCCATAGAAAATCCCACAGTTGAGCACAAAATGAAGCCATGAGACTGAAGGAATTGCCTGTAGAGCTTAGAAACAGGTTTGTGTCGAGGAACAGATCTGGTGAATGCTGCACAAACTTCCTGTGGTATTAAAGGTTCCCAAGAGCACAGTGCCTTCTATGATTCTTTAATGGAAGAAGTTTGGAACAACCAAGACTCTTCCAAGAGCAGGCCACCCAATCAAACTGAGTAATCTTTGTGGACGGGCCTTGGCAAAAGAGGAAACCAAGAACCCAATGGTCATTTTTGCTGAGCTGCAGAGAACCTGTGCAGAGGTGGGTGAAACTTCCAGAAATATAACCATCAGGGCTACACTCCACCAACTTGTAGTTTAAGGCAGACTGGCCAGGCTGAAAGCTCTCCTCAGTAAAAGACATATGGATTGCCATGTTGGAGTTTGCAAAATAAAACACCTAAAGGACTCTCAGACTGTGAAAAACAAGATTCTCTGGTCTGATAAAAACAAGTGTCATGTCTGAAAATAAAACAGGCTGTGCTCATCACCTATACTATACCATTCCAACTGTGGTGGCGGTGGTGTCATGCTGTGGGGTTGTTTTTTAGTGGCAAGGACATCGGCTGAAGGTTCACCTTCCATCAGGATTATAACATTAATCAAAAATTAAAGACAACACAGGAGTGGCTTAGAGACAATCCTGGGAATGGCATTGAGTTGACCAGCCAGAGCCTGGACTTGAACTCAATCGAACATTTTTGGAATGACTGGAGAATAGCTGTCCACTGATGGTCTCCATCCAATGTTTTGCTTTTTTTTACATTTTATTGATTTTATTAAAATCAAACAACATTTCATATGAAACTAATGAACCCCCACCCACGAGCTAGGCCAGCAGAGTAAAACTTTAAACTAGTAAAAATAAGTAAACAGATAAATTAATAAATGAATAAAAATAAAAGAGTAAAAAAGAGGGGAGAGAATCTGCTTCCTCAATTTAAATGCTTATTCTAAAATGGTATTGATCAAATCCTGCCAGGTTTTACAAAAGTTTTGTACCGATCCTCTAAGTGAGAATTAGATTTTTTCCAATTTCAGATAAATATATAACATCAGTTACCCACTAACTTAAAAAAGGAGAGTTAGGATTCTTCCAGTCGAGCAAGATAAGTCTATGTGCCAATAGTGAAGTGAAGGCAATCACAGTTTGTTTGTCCTTCTCCACTTTGAGCCTATCTGGGAGTCCACCAGACACAGCTGTTAATGGGTTAGGAGGGATTGTGACACCAACGCTGTCTGAGAGGCGTTTACAGATTTTGGTCCAGAATGATGTTAATTTGGTGCATGTCCAAAACATGTGACCCAGTGAGGTTAGATCTCGATTGTAATGTTTGCAGGTTGGATCTTGCCCTGTTAACATTTTGGAAAATTTTAAACGAGGCAGATGTGCTTGACAGATAATTTTAAGTTGAATAATTGTATGCTTTACACATATGGAGCTTGAGTGAATTCTCTGCATTGTTACATCCACTCCTTTTCTGAGATGTTGAGTGAGAGATCCTTTTCCCACTGTACTCTGGTCTCCCTCCAACTTGATAGTGCTTGTGAGGATCTGCAGGGAAGAAAGACAGGAAATCCTCAAATCCAGGTGTTCAAAGCTTCTTGTGCCGTACCCAAGGAGACTGAAGGCTGAAATCAATGCCAAAATAAGGACTATGTAAGGGTCTGAATACTTGTGTCAATGTAAGTTTTCAGTTTTTTATTCTTATAAGATTTGCAAAAGCTTCTATAATCCTGTTTTGCTTTGTCATTCTGAGGTACTGTGTGTTGCTTGATAAGGGTAAAAAAAAATTATCTAAATGATTTTAGCACAAGGCTGCAACATAGCAAAATGTGAAAAAAGTGAAGGGGTCTGAGTGCTTTCTGAATATTATCATACTTGTATACAGGAAAATTTTTTAAGAGTGATTAATGAAGCTGGTGCCCATCCCAACTGCATTAGCCATACGGAAGAAACAGCACCAAATGCAATGCCAGTAGTAAAACATGATTTAATATTATATCCATTCTGTAACAATTGCACTTTGTTTGGATTGTGTAATTCATATTGGATAAAGGCTTAAGCCAAAAATATACAGTAATTAAAAAAGTAATTTGTCCACTTATCTATTTTTTAAAGTATGTCAGTATCACAGGGAACTTAATTCTGTCTCTGCAGTGTCAGAGTGCAGCCAGCCTTGAATAGGATGGGACAATATTACACGTTGTGGTGGATTGCCGGCATTTTACACCGGCCCTCACCCCCTGGCCGCTAGGAGGAGCTCTCCCGAGAGCATATACGGGCCCCGAATTCCAGCAGGGCCTCATGGACTATGTAGTTTTTATACACAGCCCTGCTGGATACCTTGGGGGCCACTGGGAGTCGCTGTCGGGAGGCCAATGGAGTCATTTGGACATCATGACCTGGAAGTTCGTCACAGGAAGAGCGACGGGCTTCCGGGGTGAAGAAAAGTACTGTTTACCCTGACCCGGAAGGAATAAGGACTTGTGGAACTGTTGGGCAGAAAGACTTCCGGGTCAGGGGGAATAAAAGGACTCTGGGAACTCCCAGACAATGAGCTGAGCTGGGTGGTAGGAGGGCAACGTGTCTGGGAGTGGAGGATTGTTGATTTATTATTTTTATAGTGGTTTATGAATAGTGTGGAGTGGAGGGTGATTAGTGCACGTAATTATTATAATAAAAAGAATTATTGTGGCACTTTTACCAGGTGTTTGGCGTGGTACCTGAGGGTTCAAGGGAGCACTACTGCCCCCTACTGCGACACTGGCGTAGCCGGCAGGATTCTCTGGCCGTCCGTTGGCAGGGGACCTGCATTTAAAACAAATTTTGTGTACGCAGAAGACCCTAAGAAGGTCCCGCTTGAACGTCCGAAGGTAGAAACGTTACCCTCTACAAAGAGCGCTGCAATAGAAAGCCTGTCGAGACCTCGGTACGCAATGGGGAAAAAATCTGGGACGAAGAATGAGGATCGCCCAAAGGAACAGCCCCTAGAAGATGCCACGAATACATGGACCTACCTGACGGGAAGCGAGGAAGACCGGATAATGATTGAAGCCGAAAGAGCCTGTGCGTTAAGGCAGCAGGAAGGCCACCAGACATCGGACAGGAATAAGGACTTGTGGAACTGTTTGGCAGAAAGACTTCCGGGTCAGGGGGAATAAAAGGACTCTGGGAACTCCCAGACAATGAGCTGAGCTGGGTGGTAGGAGGGCAACGCGTCTGGGAGTGGAGGATTGTTGATTTATTATTTTTATAGTGGTTTATGAATAGTGTGGAGTGGAGGGTGCTTAGTGCACGTAATTATTATAATAAAAAGAATTATTGTGGCACTTTTACCAGGTGTTTGGCGTGGTACCTGAGGGTTCAAGGGAGCACTACTGCCCCTTACTGCGACAACATTTATGTGGTAATACAGTATTAATAATATATTTCTGATAAAGTTTCTTGTATTAACAAAAGCAAACAGGTAACAGCCATAAACTTCAGGCAAATTGAATTTGTAGTTATTATTTATTATCTGCTTTGGATGAGCATCACCTAAATATCTAAATATTAGTTTAAATTGTGGCTGTATTTCTTGGGTAGCAACATTTTTTATTTTATTTCGTGCCAGACGCAATCTTCATATTTTAGTTTGAGTTTCATTTACAATAGTATAATGACATTCTCTGGACATACAAAAGCATTAAAGAGGGAGCTACCATAAATAAAAAGGCAGCACAGACACATAATGCAGTAAATAAAAACTGCACAAAATGCACAATACACAGGACACTACTGCATTTTTACAATCTGAACACAGGTATTAAATTTTAAGTGACTTGCTCAGGGTCTCCCAGCACATCAGCCATTGTTTCGGAGCCAACAACTTTGGTTTTACAGTCAAGCCCGCTAGCTCTCTAGTACCATGTGGCCTGAATCATTCATTTCACCTTGCATTAAAAATGCAAACCACGGGCTGCACTTGTTTTTAAAGACACTGTAAGGATTCAGCTGGCATCCAAGGAGCAATAACCAACATGTACTGTTAGATTTATCATAAAGAACACATCAATAGACCTTCCCGGAAATGTCTGCTATTTTCATTTGTTGTGGTCAAAAATACAATTCAAATGATACCACTTAAGTGATATTTGAACATATCCCTACAGCATTCAATGCCCATTATTTCAGCTAAAACACAGTGCTCTAAAAGCGTGAGAAGTAAACCTTCTTTCATATTTATTTTCAACATTTGTCCCCTGTGCCTCCCAAACGCTGGTAATTTTTTTCAAGAGTTTTTAACAAAAAGCAAATCAAAATACATTAAGTCCTTTTTTCTTAAAACTTTTTGCTAACATAAAACAATGTCACATAAAATACTTTTGAGTTCCAGAAAGAACAAAATTTCAGTGTAGGATCTGTCATTCAGTATAATTAGAGAACTGATTAGGAGAACTGAGTACTTTCCCATGCGACACACTCGTTCAAGAACATCATTCGCACATACTTTTTCTGAGGCATTTGCTGCATATACTAATAAACTGCATTGGATTATTTCACTCCAAAAGATGGTGCATACAATTGACATTATAACCTAATAAGGGGCAGTTTAAATAGAAAAAAAATCCTATTGGAGCCCTGAGACACCAGAACTCCTGTCAATGGAGTCTGGTATCTTTGCACCCTAGAGCCTCAACCCTGGAGCTCCAAGGGCCTGGAGTTGACTTAATGGGCAGGCATCATTATTTGAGTCAGATTAACCTCTCACAGCCCTAATTTTAATAAGAGAAGTTAGCATCTAGACTCTATTGTTGCCCCATGGAGTCATCTCTGCCTACATGGAGCTCCAGGGTGGAAGCTTTGGTTTACAAAGAGGTATATTTGATTGGCTGTCACACAGTGGGTCGCAGCTGACTGCAGGGCTCTCACACTCTTTTCCTGTGTGACCAGTGTGTCCTCTTCATTACAATTCATGGAATCTGTGATTTATTTACATACAATACACCATATGTTGGAACGAAAAATGAATTGTGTTTCATCATTATGTGCATTACAAAATACTTCACAATAGATTGCATATTCCAAATCTTAACACTGAATACAATAAATAGTAGTAACTGCCGGCTGAGCAGATATCTTCTTATATTATATAGGAGATAAATTATAGGAAATAAAAAAATGGCGATAGAATAAGTGCTAATTCCAATGGAGCCCATTATTGTCATATAGAGGGAAGAAGCTGATGGAATGACTGTGAGGGTCTCAATCCTAGCAGACCAGTGCACCCTCTGTATAGCTGTTAATTGTTTTATTTATTTAAACAGTTAATTGCTTCTCTCATGTTAATTAATGATGAGCGAATTCTGTTTGCTTCGCCTTGAGTTTGGAGAAATCACGGAAGTGTTTGCGAATCTCACCCGACACTGCGAAATGCATTGAAGAACTAACTGAAATAGACTTGACAGAATTATAATGGTGCAATTATCTTTAAAGTGTCCCTGAGGGCTATGGAAACATCTGCCAGCTATAGTGGACCGATTATTGTGGTCAAAAAGGTGACCTGAGCTGTGCGGCAGCAGTGCCAACCACTGTGCCTCTGTGAGATGAAAGAAGAAAGAACGCAGTCAGAGATGCACAATCATACAGTATATTGCGTCAAAACAAAATGGAAATGCTGAAATCATAGTCAAATGTCACAAAAAATACGTAGATCTTTTAAAGGCCCAAAATTCAAAGTGGTGTGTCATGACTGAAGCAGCTGGCTCATTCTATTTTTTGAAGTCACGCAGAAGGCTCTCCAAACTGTCTGTGCTGATGCTTTGCACATTTTCTTCTATCAAAAAGATAGAACTGTCTTGTAAATAGTAATAAATCTTTTATTAATGTTAATATGTCATACTGTAGAGTCTACTGTATTTTTTGAGGATCTTTCAATGTTTGTTTTTTTATCTCCACATGGCTAATCATGCATGAATAGGGCACACGTCTCCTTCTCTTATACTGACGTGGAACTCGAAGATCAACTTGCACATTTGGCGATAAGCAGAGATAACTCGTTACTTATGCTGTATATGTTTATATACACTGTGGGGAGATCCCATCCAATGTTTCCTGTTACAGCACCAGGGGGTGTCGCGCAGGCCTTGCAAAGCATTATAGGGGGCTGAGGAGAAAAGTTCTCCTAAACTGGATGAATTATCAGTAAGTAATTCAAAGAACAACAGTGAACACGAATGCAGCAAATTCACTGATCAACACTAATGTTAATACGTTAATGAAGGCAGATCACCAGAATGTTTAGTGGACTTGATTGAGACTAGTACTCCCTCAATCATTTCTACTTCCTACATTTTTACTATTTAAATTTTCCTTTATTAAGTTATAGAGTCAGTGTATTTGTCGCCTCAGTTATACAGCATTTGGTTTAGGATTCTGACAGCTGTGTTAATGTTTGTGATGCACCATCTGTTGGAATGAAAAATGCTATGGAATTTATTACTATATTCATTACAAAGTACACTTCAATAAATGATGGATCGCTAATGTTAATGCTGAATACTCCCAGCATACTGTAACTGCAGCACTGACAGAAAATGGTTTATATACTGACTTATATACAGTCTTTTTACTGTATATTGTGACGTTTCGAGCTGCAATCTCACTTTCAAGAGATGATTCATCCATCCATCCATTTGAATCTCAACACAGGGTCACAGGGGTCTGCTGGAGCCAATCCCAGCCAACACAGGGCACAAGGCAGGAACCAGTCCCAGGCAGGGTACCAACCCACAGCAGGACACACATAAACACACACTAGAGCCAATCCACCTAACCTGCATGTCTTTGGACTGTGGGAGGAAACCGGAGCACCCGGAGGAAACCCACACAGACACGGGGAGAACACGCAAACTCCACGCAGGGAGGAGCCGGGAAGCGAACCCGGGTCTCCTAACTGCGAGGCAGCAGCGCTACCACTGCGCCACCGTGCCGCTCAGAGATGATTCAGTTACAGAGAAAACGTATTTTCACTCAGACAGAAATCTGACAAATTCTGGATCAACTGTGGTCATGCATAAGTCTCCCATCTTACAGTGATATATCATTATATGTGATTATCTAATATAAAGCAGTTGCTTACTGGGCTGGAGTTTTGAGGTTTTCAGACCACTCTGAGGCGTGGGGTCCTGCCACAGCTCCTTTGAATTCTTTTAATTCTAGCATGACAGAAATCTCTTGACATCTCTTGAAGTTTGCTATTTGCTTTTTGAAAGACCATATTTTTTTTTCTATATGTTCAAGTGTAAAGTGTAAATAAAAGGACTATTCTACCTATATGTTTTATTTGGGTAACTCTGAATGATGGAAATATAGGAAATATTTGCTATTTTCTTTTTGTAGTTTTTGAATTAAAGGTAAAAGGCAGAAATTTCAAAGTGACGGTGATCAAAAGCAGTTTACTATAGTAGCTTGAATCCAGTGGTAAGTCAAAGATGGCAGTGTGAGAAATGAAAATGTTTCTCTTTAGTTGTTAGTGTAGCTACTACCATTACAGCCTCGCAGGACTCCTATTCTGCACAGATTTTACACATTCTTTCCATGTCTGAGTGGGTTTTTCATTTGGTACTCCAGCTGTTCCTGTAACTTTCCAAAGACATACAAGTTAGGATAGCTGGTGAGTCTAAATCAGCCCCAGAAAAGGTTTATATGGGCCTAGGGTTGTTCATGCTTGTGGCCTTAAATTAGCCTCTTGCTGATAGGTCTTTGTCCAACCACCCTTCCCCACATTATGTATTTCCAGTGATGTTTGGAAAATAAGTCAAAAAAGGTTAAGCCTAAAATGTGTGTCATTTGCGAGGTCATATTTAAAATATAGTGTGCATTTTTGTCCCCATTCTGAAAGCAGGGCATAACGGCACTCGAGGAAATCCGGGGAGGAGCTACTAGATTATCAGAGGCGGAGCTATTAGAAAGTAATCAGTGTGTTTACATGTACTTCAATAACCTGATTATTGACAGAAACTTGATTTCTTAAATGCCATGTAATTCCATCGGGTTATTGCCCTATGAGAAAGCTGGTAAACAGAGTTTGAACTTTCAATGAATAATCCAATTATGTGACCAGGTAAACCGATAAATGGGTTACTGCTATGGATTTTGTAGTCTGCACATACCCGTTGCACTATGTCAATCTGTGCTTGTGTTTGCTTTGCTTTGCTTACAGCAGCTACAGGTAGAAGTGTCCACAAAATATATTCTCAGAGGCAAATGTTCAGGTGATTGCACTATTCCTTCTCCTGGCTGAAATAATCAGTCTCAATATTTCAGAAACTGATGAGCTGAATGTTCAATGCTAAGCTCAGCAACACAAACTCGAGATCAGTAGGGTAACATGTTACAAGTAATGTGCTTTACATAGTCCAATTTCTTTTCAAAGTAATCTAATTCTTGTCTTATTGAAAAATACCTGTGTTATTATTAATCCAAAGGCACTGACTATAAGGTAAGAAGCATGCTTATTTTCGAATTCACAGTGGTCAATAATGAGGTTTAACTCTCTTTTACGCAGTTTAATAGGGCTGGAGTGTTTTGCAAAAAAAGAACTTCAGAAAATTACCTGCATGTAAGAAGATCATTAAGAAACCAGGTTCCTTCTTTAACCAGCTTATTCACCTTAACACAATTATGTGTGTGCATGTAAACAAACTGATTAAAGGAGTTGAATCTTTTCATTTAAAGTAAATAGAATGTAAGAGGTGACCTAATAGAAATGTTAGAAAATATGATAAACAATAGCAGATCAGATGACAACTTTAAGATTACTTTTTGAACAAGAAAATGGGGGCACAAGTGGAAGTTGGTTAAGAGTTAAACTATATTTTTAATAAAAGCAGGTGTTTCATAAGATAGACCATAGTGGATAATAATTAAACATTACCAGTTGATGCAGTTGGGCCTTTAGAGCTCATCCTAGAGAGTGCAAACAGTTATCTTGTGGGATGAAGATGGAGAAAGTAAATTTAGAGAGACTGTGGCAAAGCAAGGCCGCCTTGACTATGTCTCAACCTGAGATAAACCATGCAGTTTAGAGTACAAATCACGTAGTCATCAATCGAGATCACTAGTATCTTACAGACATGACACACAAAATGGGGGATCAGACCTCTGGTCAAAAGGAAAGTGCATTTAGGAAACAGCTGCCACACTGCACAATGCAACCCCTAATGACACCCTCTCCTCCACCAACATCCCTCTCCATAATAAAGAGCAATCTCTGGAACCATGTTACACATCGAGAGACCTGGTAAATAACACAAGATGTTTTTACACCACTTGGATAATATTAACATAATATGATTTTTAAAAAAAAAGGGAATATTTTTTAAAAATAGAAAAAAAATCATAAAGAGAGGAATTAAAAACACATCTCACCATTGCCTTCTGGCCACTTAAACAAAGATCTTTATTTTCGGCCTTCCACCTCTCCGTGCTGTTTGCAGTGTGGTAGTGTGGCGACTAATGGAGTTCAGGTTTCTCCTAACCTGTGGATACCTCTAATGATTAGCATCATGTGATGTTTCTATGGTTTGCTACACCACAAATCCCAAGCCAGGTTTTTTATTTTTTAAATGTAAGACACTTAGACCTACCTGTCTTTCTTCAAATAAAGCAGGCAGAGAGTATTCCTTTTCTGTAAAACACTCCTGCTTATCTGTGGCTGTGAAATGTTGGTAGAAAAAAAAAAAACATTCTCCATGATACAATCCAGTTCTCCGCTAACCAAAGGGGCAAACATAAGGATTGTTATCAACTATAAACTACATTCAGTCTCCATTACTGACTCTGTATACATTACTGAGCACATCACAGACATTTTAAAATCCAAATTCTACCATTCAATACAATTTCATTCAGTTTATTTTTGTTCAACAAGTGCAGGGAGAGTGCACTGTGACAAGTTCTCAGGAAAAATGCAAATATATAAAGACAAAGTAGTTTGAAACTGATTAACATATAAGGAATCTAACAATATCTTTGTATTAATTTATTGTTGAAAAATGGAGGAGAAGAAAACAAAAACTCCAGTCAGCAGCATCCCTAAAGAAAATCAGACTACGGAGGGACCACAGTCAATTATAGCAGAAAATATCAAAGCAAAGATCAGAGCTACAGTCCTGGAGTCCTCGGTCAACTAACTGATCAACCTCAAAGAAGTGCAAATACAACGAGACAAAATAAGACATAGGACTGGTCGGACCTCTCCATTTGGCAGAGATAAATAAAGTAAAAATAACGGCCATGCCGAGTTCATTTACAGGGAGGAAAGCTTAGCTTAATTGGAAAGGCCCAATCCTTTAGCCAGAAAGAGAGAGAGCGATAATATGGGGAACACTAGAAATAAGATCACCCTCTGGCCATTAAATGCACATAAACTCAGGAGGGAATGTATAGTATTGTCCTAGCACTAAAAAAACACGTGAATTGATTTTAAAATGTGACCCTTCAGGTACCACAGATTAAAGGTGCAGAAGTAGATTGTCTCAGAAATAGTCCCAGGCAAGGATATAAAGCTAATGTCGCAGCATTATATGGGAAAATGTGCTGCCAGGAGGTGGGTTAAAACAAGCGCTCTATAGGTAGGTGCAAAAGATATACATACACTGATAAAAACAGAGACAAAACAACAATAAATATTTATAAGATATAATGTATGTTTACTATATAGTAAAATGCTAAGGTCTGTATGTGTGTCTGGCTCCTCCCAGCAATCTGATTTTTCAGTTTAGTTTTGGTGTGACTGGTCACTTTGACTTTGATAACACAATTGAAACAGGAATTGTAGTAAAAAGGGTATGTTGAGAGCCTCCTTCAAAGGCATGAAGAATAAAAGTGAACGGGAGGCAAACAAGGCACACAAAACAACAGAGTCTGAGAAGCAGGCTTTATGGGAACACGCTTAACAGAGGGAGCACTGGCCAGGAGACGTTCACACAAATGCAGATACTGAGGAAAGATACAGAAGGTACATGTAGGGCAAGAGATATCAGATATTTTTAGAATTTATTAACTGTTTTTGACAGGCATTGTGGTTAGTATATGTATAATCTCTTATATATGGTTCGTCCTGTTTCCACTTCAAAACCGGTCCTGCCCACAAGCAGAAGACACAGCATTTCTCAATTCCTTTTCGTTCTTTTTCAAACCCTTCCCCACGCTGCCTGTGACTCCTCTTCAAAACCGGTCCCACCCACATGCAGCTGACATGGCATTTCTCAATTCCTATTCGACCTCTTCCAAACCCTTCCCCACGCTGTCTGCGGCTCCTCTTCAAAACTGGTCCTGACCACACGCAGCCGACACGGCATTTCTCGATTCCTATTGTCCTCTTCCAAACCCTTCCCCATGCTGCCTGTGGCCTCCCATACACCTTGCTATTTCCGTTATAATGCGATGGTTGTTTCCTAAGATTTTGTTATAAAATGAATGACAGTGTCTTCTCTGTTGACGGGTTTTTGTACAACATCATCTCTATTCCAGAATCCGGCAACTGTCGTCTCCTGCAAAACACCTATTCACAGCTTTACAGGGAGCCAGTGAAGTTGAGAGAGAGTAGGTGTAATATGTTCAGTGGATTTAGAACAGCAGGTTATTATCCTGGCAGCAGAATTCTGAAGAAGTTGTAAGCGATGGATATGTTTTTGTAGGATGCCAGTTAGAATAGCATTAGAGTAATCTATAAATGAGGTGACTTGGGTATTAACCAATACTTCAGAACTGTGTTGCGTAAGAACAGGACGAAGTCTAGAAATGTTTTGGAGATGGAAGAAGGCAGTCCGAGAAATGTTACTTATATGGGAGGAATTATGTAATAATAATAATTATTATTATTTAATAATTGTCATTATTAGTGTATAAATTAATATAAATAATTGCATGTAAATCTGTTGTATGTAAACGATACTGTTTTAAATGTTATTGTTTTTTCATCAGAAAACCCAGTTTCCATGTCTACCTGTATTAGTTTAAATGGCACTTTTGCCACTCGCAATATGGTGGACGCACTGATGTATCGTGTCGACTGGGCAACACAGTGAATGCGGCGTCTATCTATATATGTCTATGCTCTCGACCATTGGCATTGGTTTCGCTCCTTGCTATTTTTGTTATACTGCGACGGTTGTTTCCTAAGCCTTTGTTATAAAATGAACGACATTATCTTCTCTATCGACAGGTTTTTGTACAATATCATCTCTATTCTGGGATCCGGCAACTTCCTGTTCCTATCAGTGGGTTATTTCTTGACACAAATCGTCTCCAGCAAAACATCTATTCATAACTGCATCTTTCAAGAAGTATTTCTTTCTTCTTGATTTCTGAATTCCTTTCTCACCATTTTCCATTCCTATTCTTACACCGCCGTATGCTACGGTGGGAGTCGGCTAGTATAATAGAAGGTTAGCGTGGACTGGCATCTTAAATGGGATGGATGGACCCTTACATGACCAGAAAACCCATATAATGGAAGGATAGAGGAGACAGCTTATCAGGACTGTATACTACTCCTCTGAGTTAGGTGGCAGCCTCTCTTTGTTGGATTGGACATGTGTATACCCGTGGGGCAGCCTGAGCATTGTAGCCCAGTGGGGTGCAATGGGTGCCACCAGATGGAGCTACCGAGAGTAAGTATACATAATGGTACTATGATGTATATACTTATAAACAATTTTTGTGGGCAATTTATGTGCCACATATGATACATGTGTTGAACATGATGGCAAACAGGTTGAGTCATTCCTGTAAATCATCTTGCACATATGAAGTATGTTTTGTGAATAAATTGTTTCCGCCATTCAAATGTTAACATAATTTTGACTCTGTATATATGTGTATATACAGAGAGCGAGAGAAAGAGACAGAGAGACAAAAGGGAAAAGGGAGGTGAATTTGGTAAGCGGCGAAGTGGAAGACACATCCCACTGGACAGATAGGATTTTAAAGCTTATTTTGAAAGGTCCCAAAGTTTGTTTTCTTATGTTTTGATATTTGTGCTAACCCTTTTCTATACCATTACTTTGTGTTTATTCTGATTATAATAAGCACTCTCATTATCTGTAGTTTGGTCTAAATGGGCAATTTCAGGTTTTGGAGAGGTTGTAGAAAATGACCTTGCTCTCACTATTTAAAAAAAAGCAGAAGTTAAAGTTGAAATGCATTAAACTGGACCACACTTAAATAGTCATTGGTCCAAATTTAGATTTCAATGAATTGTTGTTTTACTTGCAGTACAGTGATATCAATGTGGAAACAGCTGTATCATTCTGTATCAGGGACATGTTTCAGAATATTGTTAACTCTATAAAGGTCTTACATACTATACATTTTAAATGGCTGCTACTCCACACTTTTACTTCATTTTGTGAGGCCTTTCTTTGTGTTTTTCATTGAGCTCAATGCCATTTGGCAAGCCACTTTACTGTCTCTAATATAATATACACAAGTAATGCCTACTTCAGAAGTGTGTGCTGGTATTGTACATACCTACTTTACATAAAAGTCCAAAAATACTGAAACATCAATTAAATGTAACAGAAAGCCAAGCATCAGTCATCAAGAAGAAATGCGCGAACACTTAAGATAAATCTAAAAGCAGGGAAGAATTTGCATTGTATCATGGTTACCAGGCTGAGGGGGCTGGTGATGCCTTCAGACAGCTGTCTAACTCGGTTACCAACATTCTCAACTTAAATGAAGATAGGCCTATGACAGTACATGACAGACCTCCAACAAACAGATCCCTTTTTCTTATTACTAGGGCAATCCATCAGGCAGATGCAGGCGCCAAAGGATTATTTTCAGTGTATATATACTCAAAAACAAAAGTGCATGTTGTTTTTTCCTTCTTCTTCCTTTGCGTCAGATAAAAGTATCTCAAATGTCAAGAACTATTGTAATCACTGCTTCTGCCATGACTAAACCTCAGAGATAAAGAAACAAAATGAAGTAAATGAGAACAGAACCAAGCATACCACACAATATGCAAGCAATAAATATTAATTTACAAATTACACTTTTTAAAAATCCTTTTTTGCATAGTTTGCCATCTGCCACTGATTCAATATCTTTTCTAGAGAAAAAACTGTTGACAAGATGCTTGTCTGCTGTCTAAACTTGGCTGAGTGGATCCTGATAGGAAATGGATTCCAGCAGCTGCTTGGTGAAATATCACTGAATAATAGGCTATCACCCTAATGGATGCAAAACTGCAACACAATAATTAGATGCCATAGTCTCAAGGTTATCATTATCTCTTCATCAGGCCTAGATAGCTTTTAGGGCCTGTTGGATGGTGTTGACAGCATTAAACAGGATTACCTACACAACAGTCAGTGGCTTGGAAGATACAGCAGGTACTGCAAAGGCAGTGTGGCTTCTTGTTGCTAATACTGGAAAAGAAAGAAAGAAAGAAAGAAAGAAAGAAAGAAAGAAAGAAAGAAAGAAAGAAAGAAAGAAAGAAAGAAAGAAAGAAAGAAAGAAGTGCCCACTGCACCTATGGGTGGGCTGCTGTGCCACTCTTATCATTCCATCTGGTCAGTACATCAGTTTCTTGCCCAACGCTTTCACCACGTCTCTTTATGGGGTTATAATTGATTCTCAAACCAGCTCAAAATCCAACCAACTAATATACTACATTTTGGAATTATTACAGTAGGGTTTGCAATCCATAATAAATGAGGCAAATAAATAGTGCTTATGTTGTACTTATTTGTGCAGCTTACTATTTGTAGTTCCAGTCCATACGTCAATTCTCATTCGATATCTTTAAATATTCTGAAGGAAATTTAAAATGTTACTCTGCAGCTAATTAACCTTAATCAATTATGCAGTAAATTATAAAATACAACTAAAATACAATTTCAAAGGAGATAATATATCATAAGAGGATCTCCTCTACTCTAGCAGGTCTTTACATGCTATGTTGAACAGGTCAAATGACAGCCTCTCAATATAATGATTTTCTTTGCCTCGATTCTTTTGTATTTTATAAAACATATAACTTTGTGCCATAAAGTAACCCTTTTGAATTCCACTTAAGAATAATACATTATTATTGTCAACCTAGAGTCATGTTTTCCTTCAAAAGGGAAATAACATTGTTTTACCTTTTGCTGCTCATTTAAGCAACTCAGAATACCTACCTTTTCAAACTTATACAGTATATATATATATATATATATATATATATATATATATATATATATATATATATATATATATATACTACTTTTAAGGAAAAATCATCAATAACATGCTACAATACTGTAAAGTCAAATCCAATTACAGTCTCTGGGGATGCATATAAATGAGCAGATGGTGGGGTTTATTTATTTTAAGCAAGTTATCTACAGGTGTGTTGCTTCTTTGTTAAATATATATATATATATATATATATATATATATATATATATATATATATATATATATATATATATGCAAAAGCCACCAAAGCAATAATTGAACAGATTTTACAGATAGATAGATAGATAGATAGATAGATAGATAGATAGATAGATAGATAGATAGATAGATAGATAGATAGATAGATAGATAGATAGATAGTCACACATGTGTGCTTAGAGGACACCTTCAAGGCTATTTTGAGGTAAACTGTTCCACCCTAAGATGAGGGGGTGCTGTCGCAAAGCACATCTTCATTTTTGTCTGCAGATCCAAAGGTCAAACACCCAAAGATCTCTGACTACGCCCACCACTTCCTGGATTTTTTCTATAAATTCAATTCAGGAAGTGGTTGTTCATTATAAAGAACCCATATGAGAGAGACAGACTGTTCCTCTACCAAGGAGAACTTAAGCTAAAAGATGGTGATTGTAGCCTTTAATTCTGTTAAAACCTGATTTTCTTTTCTTTAATTACTAAAAAGGGTTTGTCTATTTGACCAACCTGTTCTTTTATGATAGATAGATAGATAGATAGATAGATAGATAGATAGATAGATAGATAGATAGATAGATAGATAGATAGATAGATAGATAGATAGATAGATAGATAGATAGATAGATAGATAGATAGATAGATAGATATCCATCCTATTCTGAGCAGGGTTTTGGGAAAGCAGGAGCCAATTTCAGTACCCATCAAGCTCAAAGCAGGAAAAAGCAGCTCAAACACCTGGGGAGGACTCAAGTCCAATGCCAATGCAAGGTCAACACACACACATATTTTATATACATACATATATATATTCTATTAATTTCTTGAGAATTTTAAAAATGATTCAAATATTTTCTACTTTTTTGTTATAGGTACATTAACATTCACTCATTTTTTAGAGAATTACAGAAATTTTTCAATCATTTTCTATTAGTTTCTTAAGAAATTTAAAATTGAGACAAATATGTTTTTTCATATATGTATTTTCTATGTATTTTTACAGATTTCAATACTCATTTTATTTACTTTTTTAATTCTACAAATTATTAAAATAATTTCCATTGGTTTCTTACAAATTTCAAGTAGTAAGGTGTTGTACCATGTTAGCCATTACGGATGCAATGAGATGTCAAGAAAAATGACACATTTTTATTGGCTAATTGAATAGCCAATAAAATGTATCATTTTGATAGACTTCTCATTATAAATTCTAACAATAAGAAAAATATTTTTATTGGTTTGTTATATTTGTATTTTCTATTGGTTTACTTTGTCTAGCTGGAAATGCAGCTAGACAAAGCTAGGAGGACTTTACTGTATTGTTCGACATTTTTCCTTTAATGTATTACTTTCTATAGGTTTTGCAAGGTTTTACAGGTGTTTCCATTGCTTTGTTAATAATTTTACAGGTTCTGTCCATTGGCATGGTCGTGAATTAAAATAATTTTACAAATAGGCTACAAAAGTCAGACAGATATTTCTACTGTTTATGTTATTACTTTATAAAAAAAAAGTGTGAATGGTTTGTCAATTCATTTTAGGAGATGTACAAATAATGTACATGAAGTTGTCAAACATACGTTTTCTAAATTTTTGATTATATATTTTAACAATGTTGCATTTCCTTCTAATTTTTCAGTTAGTACAGCGGCTGTCTTTAGCTTCTTTACTAATTTTTGCAGCAGTTTATTTAGCTGTGTTTTCATCTGTAGTATTTACTTGCCAGTTCATGCTCTGCATGTTTAGGTGTTTTTTTGTTCCCTCTCTATGTAATCATACCTGTCCTTCCTATTAATATCTAAGGTTCGGTAATCGCACTGAGTAAGGCAAGTTTGAAATAAACAAGAAGAGAAAAGAGGATTATAGGTCTTTATTTTGTAACCAACATCAAGACGTTTTCAGAGCTGATTGTACCTCAGGAATCAAGGATGACTTTAATTTTTTATTTTAAACCTTGAAAAAGCCTTGTCCTTAAATATTGTGGTATATTAATAAGGCCCTTGGTGGAATTGTTCGTAATGAGATGAATATTAATTGGAGATTTTGTTTTGATTGATTGAGCAAGCAGTGGAACGGGGCGCGTGATAACCTGGACCTCGATGTGTTTTGAAGTTATTTGCAGCACTGAGTGTTTCTCCGTTCCTGTGCTGTTGATATTTTTGAATAAGATCTATCTATCTATCTATCTATCTATCTATCTATCTATCTATCTACCTACTGTGGCCGTATATCTCTGTGATCTGCATCGCTTGTATCTCATCCGATCCTTACGCACACTTGAAATTCACACATGAAGATGCCGCACGTCGTAACTATAGTAATGCACATCGCCTCGACCGTTCTCCAGTTCCTTTTTATGATGCCCCGTTATAAAAGAAATAAATAAATAAAATACAGAACTGAAGGTGCTAGCTGCAGCGGTGGTGGCGGCGGCAGCGGCGGCGGCGTGGCGGCTCTCTAATGAACCCAGCCCGGGCTCAGTCTATGCAAAGCCGATCGATGCCAACACATTACAGACAGAATGAAGGCAAAAAGAAGACGCATCTCCTCTTTCAGTCATTAATTATATAGCAGCCCGGGTATCTAATCCCACTCACCTTTACACAGCATCCTTACTATTTTTAGAATCTCGTTCGCTGTCTCGGGAATTAGAATTATAATCCATATAAACCAAATCGTGGCAAAGCAAGGTTGCTAACAAAAAACACCATTAATTGGAAATTTAGGTCACTAGGCAGTAAAGTATTAAGCTCGCTGTTTCTAAGATACCCACAGAGCTCTGCTCACATCATCCATTCAATTGTATTTCAGACAACGATCAACACAGTATCTGTACTCGCCACTGTAAGCAAAATTCGTAATCCACAAAATAACCACCATAGTAATAATGCTGTTAAAATACAAAATTAAAAAAAAACTAAAAATCAAACGCATATGCATGCCATCCATCCACGATAAGTAAAATGCCACTTGCTTGCAAGGATGGGCGCTCAGATCTAGAGACGATGCTCTGCTTTTTTAGGAGTCGATCAGCTTGTCTTTTTTAAATCACGTTGAGGCGAAATCAAGAAGACAGAAAAAAAACAATAAAAAGACAATCAGAAAGGAGACTGCACATACCAAATAACGTCCTAGGGGAAAACTCTCTCTTCTTCTCTCCCCTGCTTTTGTCCGAATTTCAATACAAAGTGAATTCAGATCTCATGCCCTGTGACGTGGTGCAGAATTAGGACCATTTGCTGGATGTTGGCCGTAAGAGAAAAAGCAGCATCCGCCGACTGATGTCGGGGAAGAGGGAGGGTAAAATCACGCACACTGGCACACACGCAGCTGTGTGAAAGCGAGACCGGATCCGCACGATGCACAGTCTCAGAGAGAAAGGCAGCGGCGCTGCTTCTCCACTCCAGTCTAGAGACGCGGCTCCATCGTCAGAGCAGCAACAGCAGCTGCAGCGGCGGTGGTGGCTGCCTTCGTGGGCGCCTCAAACGCGACACCTGCTGGTCCGACTGTGAAATGCGTGCAAGCAAGAAGAGGGCCAAGTCAGTCCCTCGCGTCCTTCACCTGCTGCCGGAGCCTCCTACTGATGGAGGTTACTATGAGCACGGCCCCACCGCGGCTCTCTTGCCCTGTTTTTATTACCCCCTTTCATACAGTGGTTACAAATAATGTCAGTTCGTATGAAATCCTAATAAACCTCAAAAATGAACTCCTTTACGAGCTCTGTGTATAGATAAAAATGCATGCCACTGCTTAACAATTTCGAAAAAATGTAACAATCATCTCACATTAGAAAAGCATTCTGTTAAAGCCCATTTGCCTTTGCACCGGACCCCCACCCTTCATCATGCAGGGGCTTAAACCTATGTTGTTTTTTTGGGCTGCATGAGAGTTCACTAATATGGGGGCACTTCAGAACAGAACTGCTCCTTCTCCATTGAAGTGAAAGGGGTTTGATAATGCAGCATGGATACTACTAGGTACTGCTCTTAAGAAGGAGACCGGGCACAGCCCAGTGGGTGAGTGCCAGGTATTGATGGGCATTTCTATTGACTTTACTGATTTGATTTTTCTGAACTATGTGACTCAATACATTTAATTCATCCATAATAATAATAAAAAGCCTGGGGGTGTAGGCTGGTAATTCATTATTTATTAAATTATTATATTATTTATATTTCTTAAATTATATTTTAAACAAGCTGGTATAGTTTATATCATATAATATTAAGTTCTTTGAAAGCACAAGCATGACAATATAATGAAAATACATAAAGTAATTAAAATAAGATAAGAAGTTCAAGAATCATAAGTGAACAAGAATTATGTGACTTATTGTCAGGTTATGATTCAGTAATTCATTTTGCAAATCAAATTAATGAGAATTGTGTGAATCAACCTCAGGTAATGATTCAGTACATGAATCAAATGAACAAGAATCATGTGACTCATTAACAAATCAGATGGATGAAAATAGTTTGATTTTATTCATGGTTAATTATTCAAGCCACAAACCAAACAAATGAGAATCATGTGACTTGTTCTCGGGTAATGATTCAGTTCACAAATCAGATGTACAAGAATCATGTGACTTGTTCCCAAATCAAATGAATGAGAATCAAGTGACTCATTAACAGATCAGATAGATGAAAATAGTCTGATTTTGTTCACGGCTAATGATTCAAGCCACAGACCAAATGAATGAGAATCGTGTGACTTGTTCTCGGGTAATGATTTAGTTCACAAATTAGACGTACAAGAATCATGTGACTTTTTCACGAATCAAATGAATGAGAATTGCTTGACTCAGCCTCAGGTAATGATTCAGTTCACAAATCAGATGTACAAGAATCGTGTGACTGTTTCCAAATCAAATGAATGCGAATCATGTGTCTTGTCCTCAGGTAATGATTCACTTCCTAAATCAAATGTTTGAGAATTGTGTGACTCATTTGTGGATCAAATAAACAAGAACTGTGTGACTAGTTGGACAATGAAATGAATAAGAATTGTATGACTCAGTCTCAGGTAGTGATTCAGTACATTAAGCTAATGACCAAGAATCATGTGACTCATTAACAAATCAAACGGATGAAAATATTCTGATTTCATCTGCGGGTAATGATTCAAGTCACAAACCAAATGAATGAGAATCGTGTGACTTGTTCATGAATCAAATGAATGAGAAGTATGCGCCTCATTCTGGGGTGATGATTCATTTTAAACTTGTAAGAATTAGTGATTAATGTTCGGTGCATTCAACGAGTTGTAAAAAGTCTGCACTAAAGCAAATACTTGTTAGAAATTAGACTAATATTTTTATAAGGTTCAGGTTTGTGTGGCTTATTTGTTAAACATTGCAATACATTGAATCATGGGGATCATTATGAGAAGTTCAGTAACTAATTATAACTTTTCTTTTCTTTCACAATTAGTTATTAAAAGGTGCACTTCTACCAACAGGTTAGGTATAAGGAGACTCTGGGGAAAAAAATGTCTGGGGCAGCAGCATGGAAGTATGCTGTGGGAGGAAGCATTGCTGGGCATTCAAGTAAGGTGTGAGAAGGCCTGCCATGCCTATTTGAAACCTTGACTGCTGGCATACTAACAACCCAGTGTTACTTTGCATCTGCCACAGAAGAGAATCCAATTAGATCTACATGTATCATGGCAGGGGTAACCTGCAGAAACAACACAAGTAGCCGCTTGTGCCAAAGTAAGGAGCTGCAAGAGTCAAAAGTCCCAGACAGAAAGGGAAAGTAAGTTCAGCTAGTCACCTGAAATTTAGAGGCCACCTGCATATTTGTGTACTAGTGGCTTAGCACGCATGTTGGATGGACACTGAAATATACAGGACTTTCACCATGAAGAAAGACTACACATCACACAACATAATGTCAGCATCACTGATTGGGTTATGTCGGGCCATTGTTAGCGATTGGTCAGGTGAACGGGGCCAGCATATAAAAATGACAGACACCCTGCAGGGGCCATCTTCTGGCACTGGAAAGGAAAAAGAGCTGTAAGTGATTGTGGTGCAGTCTGTCTGAACAGCATTCTCGTATCTCTCTATATATAAAATCCAACGTCTGTCTGTCCACTTTTCATTCGAGAACAACAGATTTAGATAATTTCTTTCTATAATTTGCTTGAACAATCCAGTTGATTTTGTGACATCTGTGATCACGCTTAGTATCATAGTTCGCTTACAGGAGTGATTTATTTGCTCTAATCTGAGACAAAGGCTGCGGGCTGAGAGAAGGGGATGCGTGACGTCAGGGGTGGAGAGCCAGGCAGGGCCCTCCTTACTCACGTGCCAGGCTCTGTTGGAATCGGTCTAACTCTGGCCATATTTTGGAGCATACCTTGCATCTGCTTAGCTACCGATACCTGTTTGTTTATTGGTTTTTAAACTTCCTGTCCTGTTCCACTACTATGCAGGTGAAGCTGTGGGGGACAGCTAGTGCTGAATATAATTGAAGGTCCACTGATATTTTATTTTCCTGCCAATTGTGTCTGTGCTATTTTTTTAACTTTGATTTTTTTATTACCTTTAATTTTAGGCATTATATCTGCTGTATATATTCACTTTCACTTATTTTTATTTGTTTGTTGTGGATATACTGTATATTCAGTGTTATTGCAAAATGACTGTGTTTGATTACATGACACTGGAATTTGAGCGTTGCTAGCACTGTAAATAAAAAGTATTTAACTTTTCTGAAGTTTGTGCTGCCATTATTCCACTCCTGGTCAATTCGAGTCTGTTACAGATATTGGAGTTTAAACATATGTAATGGTGCCAGGGCACTGGCCGTCACAAAATCTACAAAGGGACATAAATGTATTAGTTTAATATTATGATTATACAATCAGTTTAAAACAATTCCAATAACATTCAAATATAAATTTGTGGCTACTGTATTGTACTTGTATGATGAAGGAGAGAATGATCAATGACCGATCTCATTCACTGATAATAATTTAGTTCTAATTAGAAAAAATCATAAGTGACGTGAATGAGATTCACGAACCAGACAATGAGCACTAGTTGCATATGAGCTTTAAACCTCTAAATAAATGGGCTTTAGCACTCCCATTGAGCTCTACTGAATTGATTCATTCGTACTTGTGAATCAATTCCCATGATTCACTGAAAAGAGTTGTTCACAAAAGACTAATTGTTCATGATTCGACTGTCACTAGAGGCAAATTGCAAACCCAAGATACATTTACATACATTACATTTATATTTCTTTACTTAGACACTTACCCATAGTCACTTACAACATAGGGCAACATAATCAAGTAAATATCAGGATGGGGGGACTGTTTGGAAACAAGTGTTCCTGGACAAGGGTACAAAATTGATCATCACAAAAGACGAAGTCAGAACAAAAATGCAAACGAGTTACAATTCCTTGATTACAAAAAACTAACGACTCAGTTAGAGAGAAATTCACCAAACAAGAGAGTCTTCAAAAGCGGCTAAAAATATTAAGGGAGTCACAGTTACAAAGGGCGGTGTGCAGCTCATTCTGCTAGCCAAGAACTACACCTGAAAAGAGTCTGGACTGAGATTTGATGCCACACAGAGGTGACATTACAAGACACTGCCCATTAATAGACCTGAAAGATTGAGAAGAAGTGCAAGACCTCACTAGTGTTCCCGTGTATAGGTGCTGACCTGTTGACTATTCTGTATGCAAGCATTAAGGGGCTGAACTTAATACTTTGGTGATGTAAAAAGGCAATAATAATATGTGTCTGCTTTGGCTGGATGAACATCAGACCTGTCGCTGCATTTTAAATCATCTGGAGTGGCTTGGTGACACATGCTGGTATTCCTGCTAGCAGTAGGCAAAACATGACAAGATCAAGCCTGGACCAAGAGTTGTGCCGCATATTCCGTCACATGTGGTCTGATTTGTAGATGTTTCGTTGCGTGAATCTGCAAGATCAAGAGGCCGTTGCAACATGGTCAGTGAAGAACAGTTGGTCATTGATTACCACTCCAAAGTTGCATAATGGCCGGCTGAATAAAGATAGAAGCTGAGATAACAAGGTCTGTCCTAGCCAGGTTGAGATGGAGAAGGTGTTACTTCATCTAGGTTCCAATATCAGTGAGACATGAAAAAATAATAGCTGGTACCATGTGGTCCTTTGGGGCAATGGCAGGAAGCACTGATATTGAAGCCATGGAAGAAGATGATAGGGCCTAGTGAAGAGAAGTGCTGGACTGGTACTAAAAATTTGATTTTGGTAAAGAAAAATGGTTTCCAAAGCAAATAATGGATAACTCCAAAATCCACTGGATTACTCCAGCCTTCCTGGTGCAGTGCACAACTGCTTGCCTCCCTGGTGCACAGCAGCATCGTGCCACACAACAAACCACTTCCCTCTTGATCACGCAGAGGCAATCAGACAGAGGTATTGGGGGAGTTATGGGGGGGATCTGATTGACTCAAAGCATGTAGTTCATTTCATGGAGACTATGAAGCAAACTTTTTTCCACAACTGCAATAGCAAGTGCTGAGTGAGTGGGTGTGAAAGGAAACCTTATATTTACTTACAGCCTGGAGATCAAAACTGCATGCAGTACTTCAGGTGAGGTCTCACTAGTGCGTTATAAAGCTTAACCCTAACCTCCTTTGACCTGTACTCCACCATCATGCTGCATAATGTAACACTCTGTTAGCATGATGAGTTAACTATGACTCCTAAGTCTTTCTCATGAGGTGTACTTTGAAGTTTCAGGCCTCTCATTGCATACTTACATCTCCTGCTTTTACTTTCTACATGTAATACTTTACATTTACTTACATAAAATTTCACCCTGCACAAACGTACTCAAGCCTGTATTCTGTCCAAACCTTACCCCGGAGTAATGACACTGTTGGTTCAAGGTTATCTGCCCTTATACCTAGTTTGGTATCATCAGTATACTTTACTAGCTTGCTGTTTATGATCTGATTCAATGTATTTATTTATATCAAAAATAGCAGCAGCCCAACACACAGACCCCACGGGACACCATTCTTAACTTCACCCAGTTCTGATAAGGTTTCTCATACCATAACCCTCTGCTTCCTGTGTGTGAGCCAATTTTGCAACCATCTGCACACAACACCCTGAACTGCTACTTTTTTTTAGCTTGATACCCAACCTCTCATGTGGCACCTCATCAAATTACAACTGAAAATCAAGATAAGTAACATCAATGCACCACTCTTATCATATCCTTTTGTTGTTACCTCATAGAATTCCATTATATTAATAAAACACAACCTCCTCTATCTGAACCCATGTTGAACGTTCACTGTTCTCGCCACGTGATGCTCAGTCTTTACCTTAATAATTTCTTCCATCCATTTGTGTATTTTGCACCGCCTATCACAATCTGGGCCAGCCTGATCAACCTTTTTCATATAAAGGAATAACATTTGCAATCTTCCAGTCCTAAGGAACATCCTCAGTACACAATCTACTCTGTTGGGCCCTTGAGCAAGGCCCTTAACCTGCAATTGCTTTGTGCTGGGTATGATGTTAATCTGCATCCAGCTCTGCAAGCAGTTCCCCCAACTTGCAGTGAAAACTTAGTGGTTGTTGGCAGGATTGGCACTCCAGCCATTGTAAAACAAACCTGTCACTGATCCAGTGTGGTGTTGAGGTGTCACCTGTTGCACAGTTGCACTCAGGTCTCAATCCGGTGGTTCATCATGGCAGCCAAAGCACTGTATCAGCACATGTTCCCAACCAATTGTGACTTAATATTGTTAATCCTGCACCTGTTCTTGCAGAAATTTCAATCCAAATTTGCTTACAAAAAAACTGTTAATTGAACTATTGTGTAGGTGTTGGTTCACAGACTTACCGTAAGTAGTGACAAACTCAGTGAGTTGGATATTGTGATGTTGTGTTTGATAAGGACTCTCCACAGTGACTGTAGCATGTTGGACGAGATGGCCATTCTTTTACCTCGCAAGACTAATTTGTTTGTTTGTCCAGTTCTGTGGTTCATTTGCTAATCCCTAGGCCATGGGTCCAAGTTTAGACTTATTCTTTTGCAAGTGTAGCTCAAACCTTCTTTGTTGGTCCAAAAGGGAAGCACCATTAAAAATACAGTGAATTAGGAATTGAACTCCCACAAAGTTGAAAATCCCTCTTAAGGGTTAATCCAGTCACTAGCAAAATGACTAACCAGAGTTTTAGGCTGTAGAGGAGAGCTGCAGGCAAGGTGACCAAACACAAACACTCAACTGAGGTAACAAAATGTCCTTTTGTTGTGGTGCCTCAGGTGGCCGCCGCAATCAGCAGCACACCTGCGTAATTGATTGTGATTAGCGGCCACATCTCATCTGGCTCAATTTTAAAAGGAAAGAGCAAATAAGAGGAAAATTAAGGGAAAAGTGAACAAAATAAACAAAATAAGAGGACAGAGTCCCAGCAAGAACAAGACACAGTGTCAGTGTAGAGATGATGATGTAAGTGATGTGCAGAATATTAGTGTGGTTAACACTAGTGGGTGTTAATCACAAAACTAAAGAAAGTCAAGGAGCCCAATGAAATGTTATTAAAGAATGTCTGTTAACAAAATCATAACACTAGGAAGGTATACACAAGACACTCAAAGTATAAAAGAAACAGACAAAACCACAATAGACATGCTGCTCGTCTACAATATGTGTCTGACTAACACATTGTGTTCCCCTTCCTATGAGGCGCGGTGCCTTACACACTTATCTATCACCGTATTAACAGAAAACACTCCCTTTGCCCATCTTCCACACTTTACCCTCCACTGTTCTGGCCTCTCTTCCACCTGTTGGCTAAACGTTTAATTAGACTTTCCTCCCGACTCCAAGCTCTATGGCATTTTGGCCAAAAGCCCCTTTAACAACCCTGCCTGTGATACTGTAGCAGCAAGTTGCATCAGCCTGGGGATATGTCACTACCACTATGAGCTGGCATTTCATCAGGTAAATGAGCAGCTTCAGAGTCAGCTGCAGGGGACCCTCTAAAAACAGCAAGCCTTCTAAAGTCTCATGAATTACAAATTGTGTAGCAACAACATGCTGCCCAAAATTGTAATGTAAAATGTGAGAATCCATTTGGCATTTGTCACTGGTGTTACAGTACTTCTGTGGTCACTTCCAGTCACCCCA